>NW_028289872.1:0-34429 GCF_059628265.1 Tinamus guttatus | reverse complement strand
TCTGCGAAACGCTTTAGCAGCCCGTTGGTGCTAGTATGGAGTCAGGGGATGGATGAAGCGGAGAGCCCCGTTTGGAGTGAGGCTGCAAAGGGCATGCCAAGAGAAGTGTTTTGCTGTGCCAAGACTCGTGCTGCGCACGCTTTGTGCTTGGACTGAGAAACAGGTTCCTTGGTGTTTTCTGCGAAACGCAGAAACGCAGCCCGTTGGTGCTAGTATGGAGTCAGGGGATGGATGAAGCGGAGAGCCCCGTTTGGAGTGAGGCTGCAAAGGGCATGCCAAAGGAAGTGTTTTGCTGTGCCAAGACTCGTGCTGCGCACGCTTTGTGCTTGGAGTGAGAAACAGGTTCCTTGGTGTTTTCTGCGAAACACAGAAACGCAGCCCGTTGGTGCTAGTATGGAGTCAGGGGATGGATGAAGCAGAGAGCCCCGTTTGGAGTGAGGCTGCAAAGGGCATGCCAAAGGAAGTGTTTTGCTGTGCCAAGACTCGTGCTGCGCACGCTTTGTGCTTGGAGTGAGAAACAGGTTCCTTGGTGTTTTCTGCGAAACGCTTTAGCAGCCCGTTGGTGCTAGTATGGAGTCAGGGGATGGATGAAGCGGAGAGCCCCGTTTGGAGTGAGGCTGCAAAGGGCATGCCAAAGGAAGTGTTTTGCTGTGCCAAGACTCGTGCTGCGCACGCTTTGTGCTTGGAGTGAGAAACAGGTTCCTTGGTGTTTTCTGCAAAACGCTTTAGCAGCCCGTTGGTGCTAGTATGGAGTCAGGGGATGGATGAAGCGGAGAGCCCCGTTTGGAGTGAGGCTGCAAAGGGCATGCCAAAGGAAGTGTTTTGCTGTGCCAAGACTCGTGCTGCGCACGCTTTGTGCTTGGAGTGAGAAACAGGTTCCTTGGTGTTTTCTGCGAAACGCAGAAACGCAGCCCGTTGGTGCTAGTATGGAGTCAGGGGATGGATGAAGCGGAGAGCCCCGTTTGGAGTGAGGCTGCAAAGGGCATGCCAAAGGAAGTGTTTTGCTGTGCCAAGACTCGTGCTGCGCACGCTTTGTGCTTGGAGTGAGAAACAGGTTCCTTGGTGTTTTCTGCGAAACGCAGAAACGCAGCCCGTTGGTGCTAGTATGGAGTCAGGGGATGGATGAAGCGGAGAGCCCCGTTTGGAGTGAGGCTGCAAAGGGCATGCCAAAGGAAGTGTTTTGCTGTGCCAAGACTCGTGCTGCGCACGCTTTGTGCTTGGACTGAGAAACAGGTTCCTTGGTGTTTTCTGCGAAACGCAGAAACGCAGCCCGTTGGTGCTAGTATGGAGTCAGGGGATGGATGAAGCGGAGAGCCCCGTTTGGAGTGAGGCTGCAAAGGGCATGCCAAAGGAAGTGTTTTGCTGTGCCAAGACTCGTGCTGCGCACGCTTTGTGCTTGGAGTGAGAAACAGGTTCCTTGGTGTTTTCTGCGAAACGCTTTAGCAGCCCGTTGGTGCTAGTATGGAGTCAGGGGATGGATGAAGCGGAGAGCCCCGTTTGGAGTGAGGCTGCAAAGGGCATGCCAAAGGAAGTGTTTTGCTGTGCCAAGACTCGTGCTGCGCACGCTTTGTGCTTGGAGTGAGAAACAGGTTCGTTGGTGTTTTCTGCGAAACGCAGAAACGCAGCCCGTTGGTGCTAGTATGGAGTCAGGGGATGGATGAAGCGGAGAGCCCCGTTTGGAGTGAGGCTGCAAAGGGCATGCCAAAGGAAGTGTTTTGCTGTGCCAAGACTCGTGCTGCGCACGCTTTGTGCTTGGAGTGAGAAACAGGTTCCTTGGTGTTTTCTGCGAAACGCTTTAGCAGCCCGTTGGTGCTAGTATGGAGTCAGGGGATGGATGAAGCGGAGAGCCCCGTTTGGAGTGAGGCTGCAAAGGGCATGCCAAAGGAAGTGTTTTGCTGTGCCAAGACTCGTGCTGCGCACGCTTTGTGCTTGGAGTGAGAAACAGGTTCCTTGGTGTTTTCTGCGAAACGCAGAAACGCAGCCCGTTGGTGCTAGTATGGAGTCAGGGGATGGATGAAGCGGAGAGCCCCGTTTGGAGTGAGGCTGCAAAGGGCATGCCAAAGGAAGTGTTTTGCTGTGCCAAGACTCGTGCTGCGCACGCTTTGTGCTTGGAGTGAGAAACAGGTTCCTTGGTGTTTTCTGCGAAACGCAGAAACGCAGCCCGTTGGTGCTAGTATGGAGTCAGGGGATGGATGAAGCGGAGAGCCCCGTTTGGAGTGAGGCTGCAAAGGGCATGCCAAAGGAAGTGTTTTGCTGTGCCAAGACTCGTGCTGCGCACGCTTTGTGCTTGGAGTGAGAAACAGGTTCCTTGGTGTTTTCTGCAAAACGCTTTAGCAGCCCGTTGGTGCTAGTATGGAGTCAGGGGATGGATGAAGCGGAGAGCCCCGTTTGGAGTGAGGCTGCAAAGGGCATGCCAAAGGAAGTGTTTTGCTGTGCCAAGACTCGTGCTGCGCACGCTTTGTGCTTGGAGTGAGAAACAGGTTCCTTGGTGTTTTCTGCGAAACGCTTTAGCAGCCCGTTGGTGCTAGTATGGAGTCAGGGGATGGATGAAGCGGAGAGCCCCGTTTGGAGTGAGGCTGAAAAGGGCATGCCAAAGGAAGTGTTTTGCTGTGCCAAGACTCGTGCTGCGCACGCTTTGTGCTTGGAGTGAGAAACAGGTTCCTTGGTGTTTTCTGCGAAACGCAGAAACGCAGCCCGTTGGTGCTAGTATGGAGTCAGGGGATGGATGAAGCGGAGAGCCCCGTTTGGAGTGAGGCTGCAAAGGGCATGCCAAAGGAAGTGTTTTGCTGTGCCAAGACTCGTGCTGCGCACGCTTTGTGCTTGGAGTGAGAAACAGGTTCCTTGGTGTTTTCTGCGAAACGCAGAAACGCAGCCCGTTGGTGCTAGTATGGAGTCAGGGGATGGATGAAGCGGAGAGCCCCGTTTGGAGTGAGGCTGCAAAGGGCATGCCAAAGGAAGTGTTTTGCTGTGCCAAGACTCGTGCTGCGCACGCTTTGTGCTTGGACTGAGAAACAGGTTCTTTGGTGTTTTCTGCGAAACGCTTTAGCAGCCCGTTGGTGCTAGTATGGAGTCAGGGGATGGATGAAGCGGAGAGCCCCGTTTGGAGTGAGGCTGCAAAGGGCATGCCAAAGGAAGTGTTTTGCTGTGCCAAGACTCGTGCTGCGCACGCTTTGTGCTTGGAGTGAGAAACAGGTTCCTTGGTGTTTTCTGCGAAACGCAGAAACGCAGCCCGTTGGTGCTAGTATGGAGTCAGGGGATGGATGAAGCGGAGAGCCCCGTTTGGAGTGAGGCTGCAAAGGGCATGCCAAAGGAAATGTTTTGCTGTGCCAAGACTCGTGCTGCGCACGCTTTGTGCTTGGAGTGAGAAACAGGTTCCTTGGTGTTTTCTGCGAAACGCAGAAACGCAGCCCGTTGGTGCTAGTATGGAGTCAGGGGATGGATGAAGCGGAGAGCCCCGTTTGGAGTGAGGCTGCAAAGGGCATGCCAAGAGAAGTGTTTTGCTGTGCCAAGACTCGTGCTGCGCACGCTTTGTGCTTGGACTGAGAAACAGGTTCTTTGGTGTTTTCTGTGAAACGCTTTAGCAGCCCGTTGGTGCTAGTATGGAGTCAGGGGATGGATGAAGCGGAGAGCCCCGTTTGGAGTGAGGCTGCAAAGGGCATGCCAAAGGAAGTGTTTTGCTGTGCCAAGACTCGTGCTGCGCACGCTTTGTGCTTGGAGTGAGAAACAGGTTCCTTGGTGTTTTCTGCGAAACGCAGAAACGCAGCCCGTTGGTGCTAGTATGGAGTCAGGGGATGGATGAAGCGGAGAGCCCCGTTTGGAGTGAGGCTGCAAAGGGCATGCCAAAGGAAATGTTTTGCTGTGCCAAGACTCGTGCTGCGCACGCTTTGTGCTTGGAGTGAGAAACAGGTTCCTTGGTGTTTTCTGCGAAACGCTTTAGCAGCCCGTTGGTGCTAGTATGGAGTCAGGGGATGGATGAAGCGGAGAGCCCCGTTTGGAGTGAGGCTGCAAAGGGCATGCCAAAGGAAGTGTTTTGCTGTGCCAAGACTCGTGCTGCGCACGCTTTGTGCTTGGAGTGAGAAACAGGTTCGTTGGTGTTTTCTGCGAAACGCTTTAGCAGCCCGTTGGTGCTAGTATGGAGTCAGGGGATGGATGAAGCGGAGAGCCCCGTTTGGAGTGAGGCTGCAAAGGGCATGCCAAAGGAAGTGTTTTGCTGTGCCAAGACTCGTGCTGCGCACGCTTTGTGCTTGGAGTGAGAAACAGGTTCCTTGGTGTTTTCTGCGAAACGCAGAAACGCAGCCCGTTGGTGCTAGTATGGAGTCAGGGGATGGATGAAGCGGAGAGCCCCGTTTGGAGTGAGGCTGCAAAGGGCATGCCAAAGGAAGTGTTTTGCTGTGCCAAGACTCGTGCTGCGCACGCTTTGTGCTTGGAGTGAGAAACAGGTTCCTTGGTGTTTTCTGCGAAACGCAGAAACGCAGCCCGTTGGTGCTAGTATGGAGTCAGGGGATGGATGAAGCGGAGAGCCCCGTTTGGAGTGAGGCTGCAAAGGGCATGCCAAAGGAAGTGTTTTGCTGTGCCAAGACTCGTGCTGCGCACGCTTTGTGCTTGGAGTGAGAAACAGGTTCCTTGGTGTTTTCTGCGAAACGCTTTAGCAGCCCGTTGGTGCTAGTATGGAGTCAGGGGATGGATGAAGCGGAGAGCCCCGTTTGGAGTGAGGCTGCAAAGGGCATGCCAAAGGAAGTGTTTTGCTGTGCCAAGACTCGTGCTGCGGACGCTTTGTGCTTGGAGTGAGAAACAGGTTCCTTGGTGTTTTCTGCGAAACGCAGAAACGCAGCCCGTTGGTGCTAGTATGGAGTCAGGGGATGGATGAAGCGGAGAGCCCCGTTTGGAGTGAGGCTGCAAAGGGCATGCCAAGAGAAGTGTTTTGCTGTGCCAAGACTCGTGCTGCGCACGCTTTGTGCTTGGAGTGAGAAACAGGTTCCTTGGTGTTTTCTGCGAAACGCTTTAGCAGCCCGTTGGTGCTAGTATGGAGTCAGGGGATGGATGAAGCGGAGAGCCCCGTTTGGAGTGAGGCTGCAAAGGGCATGCCAAAGGAAGTGTTTTGCTGTGCCAAGACTCGTGCTGCGCACGCTTTGTGCTTGGAGTGAGAAACAGGTTCCTTGGTGTTTTCTGCGAAACGCTTTAGCAGCCCGTTGGTGCTAGTATGGAATCAGGGGATGGATGAAGCGGAGAGCCCCGTTTGGAGTGAGGCTGCAAAGGGCATGCCAAAGGAAATGTTTTGCTGTGCCAAGACTCGTGCTGCGCACGCTTTGTGCTTGGAGTGAGAAACAGGTTCCTTGGTGTTTTCTGCGAAACGCTTTAGCAGCCCGTTGGTGCTAGTATGGAGTCAGGGGATGGATGAAGCGGAGAGCCCCGTTTGGAGTGAGGCTGCAAAGGGCATGCCAAAGGAAGTGTTTTGCTGTGCCAAGACTCGTGCTGCGCACGCTTTGTGCTTGGAGTGAGAAACAGGTTCCTTGGTGTTTTCTGCGAAACGCAGAAACGCAGCCCGTTGGTGCTAGTATGGAGTCAGGGGATGGATGAAGCGGAGAGCCCCGTTTGGAGTGAGGCTGCAAAGGGCATGCCAAAGGAAGTGTTTTGCTGTGCCAAGACTCGTGCTGCGCACGCTTTGTGCTTGGAGTGAGAAACAGGTTCCTTGGTGTTTTCTGCGAAACGCTTTAGCAGCCCGTTGGTGCTAGTATGGAGTCAGGGGATGGATGAAGCGGAGAGCCCCGTTTGGAGTGAGGCTGCAAAGGGCATGCCAAGAGAAGTGTTTTGCTGTGCCAAGACTCGTGCTGCGCACGCTTTGTGCTTGGAGTGAGAAACAGGTTCCTTGGTGTTTTCTGCGAAACGCAGAAACGCAGCCCGTTGGTGCTAGTATGGAGTCAGGGGATGGATGAAGCGGAGAGCCCCGTTTGGAGTGAGGCTGCAAAGGGCATGCCAAAGGAAGTGTTTTGCTGTGCCAAGACTCGTGCTGCGCACGCTTTGTGCTTGGAGTGAGAAACAGGTTCCTTGGTGTTTTCTGCGAAACACAGAAACGCAGCCCGTTGGTGCTAGTATGGAGTCAGGGGATGGATGAAGCAGAGAGCCCCGTTTGGAGTGAGGCTGCAAAGGGCATGCCAAAGGAAGTGTTTTGCTGTGCCAAGACTCGTGCTGCGCACGCTTTGTGCTTGGAGTGAGAAACAGGTTCCTTGGTGTTTTCTGCGAAACGCTTTAGCAGCCCGTTGGTGCTAGTATGGAGTCAGGGGATGGATGAAGCGGAGAGCCCCGTTTGGAGTGAGGCTGCAAAGGGCATGCCAAAGGAAGTGTTTTGCTGTGCCAAGACTCGTGCTGCGCACGCTTTGTGCTTGGAGTGAGAAACAGGTTCCTTGGTGTTTTCTGCAAAACGCTTTAGCAGCCCGTTGGTGCTAGTATGGAGTCAGGGGATGGATGAAGCGGAGAGCCCCGTTTGGAGTGAGGCTGCAAAGGGCATGCCAAAGGAAGTGTTTTGCTGTGCCAAGACTCGTGCTGCGCACGCTTTGTGCTTGGAGTGAGAAACAGGTTCCTTGGTGTTTTCTGCGAAACGCAGAAACGCAGCCCGTTGGTGCTAGTATGGAGTCAGGGGATGGATGAAGCGGAGAGCCCCGTTTGGAGTGAGGCTGCAAAGGGCATGCCAAAGGAAGTGTTTTGCTGTGCCAAGACTCGTGCTGCGCACGCTTTGTGCTTGGAGTGAGAAACAGGTTCCTTGGTGTTTTCTGCGAAACGCAGAAACGCAGCCCGTTGGTGCTAGTATGGAGTCAGGGGATGGATGAAGCGGAGAGCCCCGTTTGGAGTGAGGCTGCAAAGGGCATGCCAAAGGAAGTGTTTTGCTGTGCCAAGACTCGTGCTGCGCACGCTTTGTGCTTGGAGTGAGAAACAGGTTCCTTGGTGTTTTCTGCGAAACGCAGAAACGCAGCCCGTTGGTGCTAGTATGGAGTCAGGGGATGGATGAAGCGGAGAGCCCCGTTTGGAGTGAGGCTGCAAAGGGCATGCCAAAGGAAGTGTTTTGCTGTGCCAAGACTCGTGCTGCGCACGCTTTGTGCTTGGAGTGAGAAACAGGTTCCTTGGTGTTTTCTGCAAAACGCTTTAGCAGCCCGTTGGTGCTAGTATGGAGTCAGGGGATGGATGAAGCGGAGAGCCCCGTTTGGAGTGAGGCTGCAAAGGGCATGCCAAAGGAAGTGTTTTGCTGTGCCAAGACTCGTGCTGCGCACGCTTTGTGCTTGGAGTGAGAAACAGGTTCCTTGGTGTTTTCTGCGAAACGCAGAAACGCAGCCCGTTGGTGCTAGTATGGAGTCAGGGGATGGATGAAGCGGAGAGCCCCGTTTGGAGTGAGGCTGCAAAGGGCATGCCAAAGGAAGTGTTTTGCTGTGCCAAGACTCGTGCTGCGCACGCTTTGTGCTTGGAGTGAGAAACAGGTTCCTTGGTGTTTTCTGCGAAACGCTTTAGCAGCCCGTTGGTGCTAGTATGGAGTCAGGGGATGGATGAAGCGGAGAGCCCCGTTTGGAGTGAGGCTGCAAAGGGCATGCCAAGAGAAGTGTTTTGCTGTGCCAAGACTCGTGCTGCGCACGCTTTGTGCTTGGAGTGAGAAACAGGTTCCTTGGTGTTTTCTGCGAAACGCAGAAACGCAGCCCGTTGGTGCTAGTATGGAGTCAGGGGATGGATGAAGCGGAGAGCCCCGTTTGGAGTGAGGCTGCAAAGGGCATGCCAAAGGAAGTGTTTTGCTGTGCCAAGACTCGTGCTGCGCACGCTTTGTGCTTGGAGTGAGAAACAGGTTCCTTGGTGTTTTCTGCGAAACACAGAAACGCAGCCCGTTGGTGCTAGTATGGAGTCAGGGGATGGATGAAGCAGAGAGCCCCGTTTGGAGTGAGGCTGCAAAGGGCATGCCAAAGGAAGTGTTTTGCTGTGCCAAGACTCGTGCTGCGCACGCTTTGTGCTTGGAGTGAGAAACAGGTTCCTTGGTGTTTTCTGCGAAACGCTTTAGCAGCCCGTTGGTGCTAGTATGGAGTCAGGGGATGGATGAAGCGGAGAGCCCCGTTTGGAGTGAGGCTGCAAAGGGCATGCCAAAGGAAGTGTTTTGCTGTGCCAAGACTCGTGCTGCGCACGCTTTGTGCTTGGAGTGAGAAACAGGTTCCTTGGTGTTTTCTGCAAAACGCTTTAGCAGCCCGTTGGTGCTAGTATGGAGTCAGGGGATGGATGAAGCGGAGAGCCCCGTTTGGAGTGAGGCTGCAAAGGGCATGCCAAAGGAAGTGTTTTGCTGTGCCAAGACTCGTGCTGCGCACGCTTTGTGCTTGGAGTGAGAAACAGGTTCCTTGGTGTTTTCTGCGAAACGCAGAAACGCAGCCCGTTGGTGCTAGTATGGAGTCAGGGGATGGATGAAGCGGAGAGCCCCGTTTGGAGTGAGGCTGCAAAGGGCATGCCAAAGGAAGTGTTTTGCTGTGCCAAGACTCGTGCTGCGCACGCTTTGTGCTTGGAGTGAGAAACAGGTTCCTTGGTGTTTTCTGCGAAACGCAGAAACGCAGCCCGTTGGTGCTAGTATGGAGTCAGGGGATGGATGAAGCGGAGAGCCCCGTTTGGAGTGAGGCTGCAAAGGGCATGCCAAAGGAAGTGTTTTGCTGTGCCAAGACTCGTGCTGCGCACGCTTTGTGCTTGGAGTGAGAAACAGGTTCCTTGGTGTTTTCTGCGAAACGCAGAAACGCAGCCCGTTGGTGCTAGTATGGAGTCAGGGGATGGATGAAGCGGAGAGCCCCGTTTGGAGTGAGGCTGCAAAGGGCATGCCAAAGGAAGTGTTTTGCTGTGCCAAGACTCGTGCTGCGCACGCTTTGTGCTTGGACTGAGAAACAGGTTCTTTGGTGTTTTCTGTGAAACGCTTCAGCAGCCCGTTGGTGCTAGTATGGAGTCAGGGGATGGATGAAGCGGAGAGCCCCGTTTGGAGTGAGGCTGCAAAGGGCATGCCAAAGGAAGTGTTTTGCTGTGCCAAGACTCGTGCTGCGCACGCTTTGTGCTTGGAGTGAGAAACAGGTTCCTTGGTGTTTTCTGCGAAACGCAGAAACGCAGCCCGTTGGTGCTAGTATGGAGTCAGGGGATGGATGAAGCGGAGAGCCCCGTTTGGAGTGAGGCTGCAAAGGGCATGCCAAAGGAAATGTTTTGCTGTGCCAAGACTCGTGCTGCGCACGCTTTGTGCTTGGAGTGAGAAACAGGTTCCTTGGTGTTTTCTGCGAAACGCAGAAACGCAGCCCGTTGGTGCTAGTATGGAGTCAGGGGATGGATGAAGCGGAGAGCCCCGTTTGGAGTGAGGCTGCAAAGGGCATGCCAAAGGAAGTGTTTTGCTGTGCCAAGACTCGTGCTGCGCACGCTTTGTGCTTGGAGTGAGAAACAGGTTCCTTGGTGTTTTCTGCGAAACGCTTTAGCAGCCCGTTGGTGCTAGTATGGAGTCAGGGGATGGATGAAGCGGAGAGCCCCGTTTGGAGTGAGGCTGCAAAGGGCATGCCAAAGGAAGTGTTTTGCTGTGCCAAGACTCGTGCTGCGCACGCTTTGTGCTTGGAGTGAGAAACAGGTTCCTTGGTGTTTTCTGCGAAACGCAGAAACGCAGCCCGTTGGTGCTAGTATGGAGTCAGGGGATGGATGAAGCGGAGAGCCCCGTTTGGAGTGAGGCTGCAAAGGGCATGCCAAAGGAAGTGTTTTGCTGTGCCAAGACTCGTGCTGCGCACGCTTTGTGCTTGGAGTGAGAAACAGGTTCCTTGGTGTTTTCTGCGAAACGCAGAAACGCAGCCCGTTGGTGCTAGTATGGAGTCAGGGGATGGATGAAGCGGAGAGCCCCGTTTGGAGTGAGGCTGCAAAGGGCATGCCAAAGGAAGTGTTTTGCTGTGCCAAGACTCGTGCTGCGCACGCTTTGTGCTTGGAGTGAGAAACAGGTTCCTTGGTGTTTTCTGCGAAACGCTTTAGCAGCCCGTTGGTGCTAGTATGGAGTCAGGGGATGGATGAAGCGGAGAGCCCCGTTTGGAGTGAGGCTGCAAAGGGCATGCCAAAGGAAGTGTTTTGCTGTGCCAAGACTCGTGCTGCGCACGCTTTGTGCTTGGAGTGAGAAACAGGTTCCTTGGTGTTTTCTGCGAAACGCAGAAACGCAGCCCGTTGGTGCTAGTATGGAGTCAGGGGATGGATGAAGCGGAGAGCCCCGTTTGGAGTGAGGCTGCAAAGGGCATGCCAAGAGAAGTGTTTTGCTGTGCCAAGACTCGTGCTGCGCACGCTTTGTGCTTGGAGTGAGAAACAGGTTCCTTGGTGTTTTCTGCGAAACGCAGAAACGCAGCCCGTTGGTGCTAGTATGGAGTCAGGGGATGGATGAAGCGGAGAGCCCCGTTTGGAGTGAGGCTGCAAAGGGCATGCCAAAGGAAGTGTTTTGCTGTGCCAAGACTCGTGCTGCGCACGCTTTGTGCTTGGAGTGAGAAACAGGTTCCTTGGTGTTTTCTGCGAAACGCTTTAGCAGCCCGTTGGTGCTAGTATGGAGTCAGGGGATGGATGAAGCGGAGAGCCCCGTTTGGAGTGAGGCTGCAAAGGGCATGCCAAAGGAAGTGTTTTGCTGTGCCAAGACTCGTGCTGCGCACGCTTTGTGCTTGGAGTGAGAAACAGGTTCCTTGGTGTTTTCTGCGAAACGCTTTAGCAGCCCGTTGGTGCTAGTATGGAATCAGGGGATGGATGAAGCGGAGAGCCCCGTTTGGAGTGAGGCTGCAAAGGGCATGCCAAAGGAAATGTTTTGATGTGCCAAGACTCGTGCTGCGCACGCTTTGTGCTTGGAGTGAGAAACAGGTTCCTTGGTGTTTTCTGCGAAACGCTTTAGCAGCCCGTTGGTGCTAGTATGGAGTCAGGGGATGGATGAAGCGGAGAGCCCCGTTTGGAGTGAGGCTGCAAAGGGCATGCCAAAGGAAGTGTTTTGCTGTGCCAAGACTCGTGCTGCGCACGCTTTGTGCTTGGAGTGAGAAACAGGTTCCTTGGTGTTTTCTGCGAAACGCTTTAGCAGCCCGTTGGTGCTAGTATGGAGTCAGGGGATGGATGAAGCGGAGAGCCCCGTTTGGAGTGAGGCTGCAAAGGGCATGCCAAAGGAAGTGTTTTGCTGTGCCAAGACTCGTGCTGCGCACGCTTTGTGCTTGGAGTGAGAAACAGGTTCCTTGGTGTTTTCTGCGAAACGCTTTAGCAGCCCGTTGGTGCTAGTATGGAGTCAGGGGATGGATGAAGCGGAGAGCCCCGTTTGGAGTGAGGCTGCAAAGGGCATGCCAAAGGAAGTGTTTTGCTGTGCCAAGACTCGTGCTGCGCACGCTTTGTGCTTGGAGTGAGAAACAGGTTCCTTGGTGTTTTCTGCGAAACGCTTTAGCAGCCCGTTGGTGCTAGTATGGAGTCAGGGGATGGATGAAGCGGAGAGCCCCGTTTGGAGTGAGGCTGCAAAGGGCATGCCAAAGGAAGTGTTTTGCTGTGCCAAGACTCGTGCTGCGCACGCTTTGTGCTTGGAGTGAGAAACAGGTTCCTTGGTGTTTTCTGCGAAACGCTTTAGCAGCCCGTTGGTGCTAGTATGGAGTCAGGGGATGGATGAAGCGGAGAGCCCCGTTTGGAGTGAGGCTGCAAAGGGCATGCCAAAGGAAGTGTTTTGCTGTGCCAAGACTCGTGCTGCGCACGCTTTGTGCTTGGAGTGAGAAACAGGTTCCTTGGTGTTTTCTGCGAAACGCTTTAGCAGCCCGTTGGTGCTAGTATGGAGTCAGGGGATGGATGAAGCGGAGAGCCCCGTTTGGAGTGAGGCTGCAAAGGGCATGCCAAAGGAAGTGTTTTGCTGTGCCAAGACTCGTGCTGCGCACGCTTTGTGCTTGGAGTGAGAAACAGGTTCCTTGGTGTTTTCTGCGAAACGCTTTAGCAGCCCGTTGGTGCTAGTATGGAGTCAGGGGATGGATGAAGCGGAGAGCCCCGTTTGGAGTGAGGCTGCAAAGGGCATGCCAAAGGAAGTGTTTTGCTGTGCCAAGACTCGTGCTGCGCACGCTTTGTGCTTGGAGTGAGAAACAGGTTCCTTGGTGTTTTCTGCGAAACGCTTTAGCAGCCCGTTGGTGCTAGTATGGAGTCAGGGGATGGATGAAGCGGAGAGCCCCGTTTGGAGTGAGGCTGCAAAGGGCATGCCAAAGGAAGTGTTTTGCTGTGCCAAGACTCGTGCTGCGCACGCTTTGTGCTTGGAGTGAGAAACAGGTTCCTTGGTGTTTTCTGCGAAACGCTTTAGCAGCCCGTTGGTGCTAGTATGGAGTCAGGGGATGGATGAAGCGGAGAGCCCCGTTTGGAGTGAGGCTGCAAAGGGCATGCCAAAGGAAGTGTTTTGCTGTGCCAAGACTCGTGCTGCGCACGCTTTGTGCTTGGAGTGAGAAACAGGTTCCTTGGTGTTTTCTGCGAAACGCTTTAGCAGCCCGTTGGTGCTAGTATGGAGTCAGGGGATGGATGAAGCGGAGAGCCCCGTTTGGAGTGAGGCTGCAAAGGGCATGCCAAAGGAAGTGTTTTGCTGTGCCAAGACTCGTGCTGCGCACGCTTTGTGCTTGGAGTGAGAAACAGGTTCCTTGGTGTTTTCTGCGAAACGCTTTAGCAGCCCGTTGGTGCTAGTATGGAGTCAGGGGATGGATGAAGCGGAGAGCCCCGTTTGGAGTGAGGCTGCAAA
Organism: Tinamus guttatus; assembly: GCF_059628265.1. Classification (NCBI taxonomy): domain Eukaryota; kingdom Metazoa; phylum Chordata; class Aves; order Tinamiformes; family Tinamidae; genus Tinamus; species Tinamus guttatus. The sequence continues at coordinate 21,705 of NW_028289872.1, read as the reverse complement.
GGGCATGCCAAAGGAAGTGTTTTGCTGTGCCAAGACTCGTGCTGCGCACGCTTTGTGCTTGGAGTGAGAAACAGGTTCCTTGGTGTTTTCTGCGAAACGCTTTAGCAGCCCGTTGGTGCTAGTATGGAGTCAGGGGATGGATGAAGCGGAGAGCCCCGTTTGGAGTGAGGCTGCAAAGGGCATGCCAAAGGAAGTGTTTTGCTGTGCCAAGACTCGTGCTGCGCACGCTTTGTGCTTGGAGTGAGAAACAGGTTCCTTGGTGTTTTCTGCGAAACGCTTTAGCAGCCCGTTGGTGCTAGTATGGAGTCAGGGGATGGATGAAGCGGAGAGCCCCGTTTGGAGTGAGGCTGCAAAGGGCATGCCAAAGGAAGTGTTTTGCTGTGCCAAGACTCGTGCTGCGCACGCTTTGTGCTTGGAGTGAGAAACAGGTTCCTTGGTGTTTTCTGCGAAACGCTTTAGCAGCCCGTTGGTGCTAGTATGGAGTCAGGGGATGGATGAAGCGGAGAGCCCCGTTTGGAGTGAGGCTGCAAAGGGCATGCCAAAGGAAGTGTTTTGCTGTGCCAAGACTCGTGCTGCGCACGCTTTGTGCTTGGAGTGAGAAACAGGTTCCTTGGTGTTTTCTGCGAAACGCTTTAGCAGCCCGTTGGTGCTAGTATGGAGTCAGGGGATGGATGAAGCGGAGAGCCCCGTTTGGAGTGAGGCTGCAAAGGGCATGCCAAAGGAAGTGTTTTGCTGTGCCAAGACTCGTGCTGCGCACGCTTTGTGCTTGGAGTGAGAAACAGGTTCCTTGGTGTTTTCTGCGAAACGCTTTAGCAGCCCGTTGGTGCTAGTATGGAGTCAGGGGATGGATGAAGCGGAGAGCCCCGTTTGGAGTGAGGCTGCAAAGGGCATGCCAAAGGAAGTGTTTTGCTGTGCCAAGACTCGTGCTGCGCACGCTTTGTGCTTGGAGTGAGAAACAGGTTCCTTGGTGTTTTCTGCGAAACGCTTTAGCAGCCCGTTGGTGCTAGTATGGAGTCAGGGGATGGATGAAGCGGAGAGCCCCGTTTGGAGTGAGGCTGCAAAGGGCATGCCAAAGGAAGTGTTTTGCTGTGCCAAGACTCGTGCTGCGCACGCTTTGTGCTTGGAGTGAGAAACAGGTTCCTTGGTGTTTTCTGCGAAACGCTTTAGCAGCCCGTTGGTGCTAGTATGGAGTCAGGGGATGGATGAAGCGGAGAGCCCCGTTTGGAGTGAGGCTGCAAAGGGCATGCCAAAGGAAGTGTTTTGCTGTGCCAAGACTCGTGCTGCGCACGCTTTGTGCTTGGAGTGAGAAACAGGTTCCTTGGTGTTTTCTGCGAAACGCTTTAGCAGCCCGTTGGTGCTAGTATGGAGTCAGGGGATGGATGAAGCGGAGAGCCCCGTTTGGAGTGAGGCTGCAAAGGGCTTGCCAAAGGAAGTGTTTTGCTGTGCCAAGACTCGTGCTGCGCACGCTTTGTGCTTGGAGTGAGAAACAGGTTCCTTGGTGTTTTCTGCGAAACGCTTTAGCAGCCCGTTGGTGCTAGTATGGAGTCAGGGGATGGATGAAGCGGAGAGCCCCGTTTGGAGTGAGGCTGCAAAGGGCATGCCAAAGGAAGTGTTTTGCTGTGCCAAGACTCGTGCTGCGCACGCTTTGTGCTTGGAGTGAGAAACAGGTTCCTTGGTGTTTTCTGCGAAACGCTTTAGCAGCCCGTTGGTGCTAGTATGGAGTCAGGGGATGGATGAAGCGGAGAGCCCCGTTTGGAGTGAGGCTGCAAAGGGCATGCCAAAGGAAGTGTTTTGCTGTGCCAAGACTCGTGCTGCGCACGCTTTGTGCTTGGAGTGAGAAACAGGTTCCTTGGTGTTTTCTGCGAAACGCTTTAGCAGCCCGTTGGTGCTAGTATGGAGTCAGGGGATGGATGAAGCGGAGAGCCCCGTTTGGAGTGAGGCTGCAAAGGGCATGCCAAAGGAAGTGTTTTGCTGTGCCAAGACTCGTGCTGCGCACGCTTTGTGCTTGGAGTGAGAAACAGGTTCCTTGGTGTTTTCTGCGAAACGCTTTAGCAGCCCGTTGGTGCTAGTATGGAGTCAGGGGATGGATGAAGCGGAGAGCCCCGTTTGGAGTGAGGCTGCAAAGGGCATGCCAAAGGAAGTGTTTTGCTGTGCCAAGACTCGTGCTGCGCACGCTTTGTGCTTGGAGTGAGAAACAGGTTCCTTGGTGTTTTCTGCGAAACGCTTTAGCAGCCCGTTGGTGCTAGTATGGAGTCAGGGGATGGATGAAGCGGAGAGCCCCGTTTGGAGTGAGGCTGCAAAGGGCATGCCAAAGGAAGTGTTTTGCTGTGCCAAGACTCGTGCTGCGCACGCTTTGTGCTTGGAGTGAGAAACAGGTTCCTTGGTGTTTTCTGCGAAACGCTTTAGCAGCCCGTTGGTGCTAGTATGGAGTCAGGGGATGGATGAAGCGGAGAGCCCCGTTTGGAGTGAGGCTGCAAAGGGCATGCCAAAGGAAGTGTTTTGCTGTGCCAAGACTCGTGCTGCGCACGCTTTGTGCTTGGAGTGAGAAACAGGTTCCTTGGTGTTTTCTGCGAAACGCTTTAGCAGCCCGTTGGTGCTAGTATGGAGTCAGGGGATGGATGAAGCGGAGAGCCCCGTTTGGAGTGAGGCTGCAAAGGGCATGCCAAAGGAAGTGTTTTGCTGTGCCAAGACTCGTGCTGCGCACGCTTTGTGCTTGGAGTGAGAAACAGGTTCCTTGGTGTTTTCTGCGAAACGCTTTAGCAGCCCGTTGGTGCTAGTATGGAGTCAGGGGATGGATGAAGCGGAGAGCCCCGTTTGGAGTGAGGCTGCAAAGGGCATGCCAAAGGAAGTGTTTTGCTGTGCCAAGACTCGTGCTGCGCACGCTTTGTGCTTGGAGTGAGAAACAGGTTCCTTGGTGTTTTCTGCGAAACGCTTTAGCAGCCCGTTGGTGCTAGTATGGAGTCAGGGGATGGATGAAGCGGAGAGCCCCGTTTGGAGTGAGGCTGCAAAGGGCATGCCAAAGGAAGTGTTTTGCTGTGCCAAGACTCGTGCTGCGCACGCTTTGTGCTTGGAGTGAGAAACAGGTTCCTTGGTGTTTTCTGCGAAACGCTTTAGCAGCCCGTTGGTGCTAGTATGGAGTCAGGGGATGGATGAAGCGGAGAGCCCCGTTTGGAGTGAGGCTGCAAAGGGCATGCCAAAGGAAGTGTTTTGCTGTGCCAAGACTCGTGCTGCGCACGCTTTGTGCTTGGAGTGAGAAACAGGTTCCTTGGTGTTTTCTGCGAAACGCTTTAGCAGCCCGTTGGTGCTAGTATGGAGTCAGGGGATGGATGAAGCGGAGAGCCCCGTTTGGAGTGAGGCTGCAAAGGGCATGCCAAAGGAAGTGTTTTGCTGTGCCAAGACTCGTGCTGCGCACGCTTTGTGCTTGGAGTGAGAAACAGGTTCCTTGGTGTTTTCTGCGAAACGCTTTAGCAGCCCGTTGGTGCTAGTATGGAGTCAGGGGATGGATGAAGCGGAGAGCCCCGTTTGGAGTGAGGCTGCAAAGGGCATGCCAAAGGAAGTGTTTTGCTGTGCCAAGACTCGTGCTGCGCACGCTTTGTGCTTGGAGTGAGAAACAGGTTCCTTGGTGTTTTCTGCGAAACGCTTTAGCAGCCCGTTGGTGCTAGTATGGAGTCAGGGGATGGATGAAGCGGAGAGCCCCGTTTGGAGTGAGGCTGCAAAGGGCATGCCAAAGGAAGTGTTTTGCTGTGCCAAGACTCGTGCTGCGCACGCTTTGTGCTTGGAGTGAGAAACAGGTTCCTTGGTGTTTTCTGCGAAACGCTTTAGCAGCCCGTTGGTGCTAGTATGGAGTCAGGGGATGGATGAAGCGGAGAGCCCCGTTTGGAGTGAGGCTGCAAAGGGCATGCCAAAGGAAGTGTTTTGCTGTGCCAAGACTCGTGCTGCGCACGCTTTGTGCTTGGAGTGAGAAACAGGTTCCTTGGTGTTTTCTGCGAAACGCTTTAGCAGCCCGTTGGTGCTAGTATGGAGTCAGGGGATGGATGAAGCGGAGAGCCCCGTTTGGAGTGAGGCTGCAAAGGGCATGCCAAAGGAAGTGTTTTGCTGTGCCAAGACTCGTGCTGCGCACGCTTTGTGCTTGGAGTGAGAAACAGGTTCCTTGGTGTTTTCTGCGAAACGCTTTAGCAGCCCGTTGGTGCTAGTATGGAGTCAGGGGATGGATGAAGCGGAGAGCCCCGTTTGGAGTGAGGCTGCAAAGGGCATGCCAAAGGAAGTGTTTTGCTGTGCCAAGACTCGTGCTGCGCACGCTTTGTGCTTGGAGTGAGAAACAGGTTCCTTGGTGTTTTCTGCGAAACGCTTTAGCAGCCCGTTGGTGCTAGTATGGAGTCAGGGGATGGATGAAGCGGAGAGCCCCGTTTGGAGTGAGGCTGCAAAGGGCATGCCAAAGGAAGTGTTTTGCTGTGCCAAGACTCGTGCTGCGCACGCTTTGTGCTTGGAGTGAGAAACAGGTTCCTTGGTGTTTTCTGCGAAACGCTTTAGCAGCCCGTTGGTGCTAGTATGGAGTCAGGGGATGGATGAAGCGGAGAGCCCCGTTTGGAGTGAGGCTGCAAAGGGCATGCCAAAGGAAGTGTTTTGCTGTGCCAAGACTCGTGCTGCGCACGCTTTGTGCTTGGAGTGAGAAACAGGTTCCTTGGTGTTTTCTGCGAAACGCTTTAGCAGCCCGTTGGTGCTAGTATGGAGTCAGGGGATGGATGAAGCGGAGAGCCCCGTTTGGAGTGAGGCTGCAAAGGGCATGCCAAAGGAAGTGTTTTGCTGTGCCAAGACTCGTGCTGCGCACGCTTTGTGCTTGGAGTGAGAAACAGGTTCCTTGGTGTTTTCTGCGAAACGCTTTAGCAGCCCGTTGGTGCTAGTATGGAGTCAGGGGATGGATGAAGCGGAGAGCCCCGTTTGGAGTGAGGCTGCAAAGGGCATGCCAAAGGAAGTGTTTTGCTGTGCCAAGACTCGTGCTGCGCACGCTTTGTGCTTGGAGTGAGAAACAGGTTCCTTGGTGTTTTCTGCGAAACGCTTTAGCAGCCCGTTGGTGCTAGTATGGAGTCAGGGGATGGATGAAGCGGAGAGCCCCGTTTGGAGTGAGGCTGCAAAGGGCATGCCAAAGGAAGTGTTTTGCTGTGCCAAGACTCGTGCTGCGCACGCTTTGTGCTTGGAGTGAGAAACAGGTTCCTTGGTGTTTTCTGCGAAACGCTTTAGCAGCCCGTTGGTGCTAGTATGGAGTCAGGGGATGGATGAAGCGGAGAGCCCCGTTTGGAGTGAGGCTGCAAAGGGCATGCCAAAGGAAGTGTTTTGCTGTGCCAAGACTCGTGCTGCGCACGCTTTGTGCTTGGAGTGAGAAACAGGTTCCTTGGTGTTTTCTGCGAAACGCTTTAGCAGCCCGTTGGTGCTAGTATGGAGTCAGGGGATGGATGAAGCGGAGAGCCCCGTTTGGAGTGAGGCTGCAAAGGGCATGCCAAAGGAAGTGTTTTGCTGTGCCAAGACTCGTGCTGCGCACGCTTTGTGCTTGGAGTGAGAAACAGGTTCCTTGGTGTTTTCTGCGAAACGCTTTAGCAGCCCGTTGGTGCTAGTATGGAGTCAGGGGATGGATGAAGCGGAGAGCCCCGTTTGGAGTGAGGCTGCAAAGGGCATGCCAAAGGAAGTGTTTTGCTGTGCCAAGACTCGTGCTGCGCACGCTTTGTGCTTGGAGTGAGAAACAGGTTCCTTGGTGTTTTCTGCGAAACGCTTTAGCAGCCCGTTGGTGCTAGTATGGAGTCAGGGGATGGATGAAGCGGAGAGCCCCGTTTGGAGTGAGGCTGCAAAGGGCATGCCAAAGGAAGTGTTTTGCTGTGCCAAGACTCGTGCTGCGCACGCTTTGTGCTTGGAGTGAGAAACAGGTTCCTTGGTGTTTTCTGCGAAACGCTTTAGCAGCCCGTTGGTGCTAGTATGGAGTCAGGGGATGGATGAAGCGGAGAGCCCCGTTTGGAGTGAGGCTGCAAAGGGCATGCCAAAGGAAGTGTTTTGCTGTGCCAAGACTCGTGCTGCGCACGCTTTGTGCTTGGAGTGAGAAACAGGTTCCTTGGTGTTTTCTGCGAAACGCTTTAGCAGCCCGTTGGTGCTAGTATGGAGTCAGGGGATGGATGAAGCGGAGAGCCCCGTTTGGAGTGAGGCTGCAAAGGGCATGCCAAAGGAAGTGTTTTGCTGTGCCAAGACTCGTGCTGCGCACGCTTTGTGCTTGGAGTGAGAAACAGGTTCCTTGGTGTTTTCTGCGAAACGCTTTAGCAGCCCGTTGGTGCTAGTATGGAGTCAGGGGATGGATGAAGCGGAGAGCCCCGTTTGGAGTGAGGCTGCAAAGGGCATGCCAAAGGAAGTGTTTTGCTGTGCCAAGACTCGTGCTGCGCACGCTTTGTGCTTGGAGTGAGAAACAGGTTCCTTGGTGTTTTCTGCGAAACGCTTTAGCAGCCCGTTGGTGCTAGTATGGAGTCAGGGGATGGATGAAGCGGAGAGCCCCGTTTGGAGTGAGGCTGCAAAGGGCATGCCAAAGGAAGTGTTTTGCTGTGCCAAGACTCGTGCTGCGCACGCTTTGTGCTTGGAGTGAGAAACAGGTTCCTTGGTGTTTTCTGCGAAACGCTTTAGCAGCCCGTTGGTGCTAGTATGGAGTCAGGGGATGGATGAAGCGGAGAGCCCCGTTTGGAGTGAGGCTGCAAAGGGCATGCCAAAGGAAGTGTTTTGCTGTGCCAAGACTCGTGCTGCGCACGCTTTGTGCTTGGAGTGAGAAACAGGTTCCTTGGTGTTTTCTGCGAAACGCTTTAGCAGCCCGTTGGTGCTAGTATGGAGTCAGGGGATGGATGAAGCGGAGAGCCCCGTTTGGAGTGAGGCTGCAAAGGGCATGCCAAAGGAAGTGTTTTGCTGTGCCAAGACTCGTGCTGCGCACGCTTTGTGCTTGGAGTGAGAAACAGGTTCCTTGGTGTTTTCTGCGAAACGCTTTAGCAGCCCGTTGGTGCTAGTATGGAGTCAGGGGATGGATGAAGCGGAGAGCCCCGTTTGGAGTGAGGCTGCAAAGGGCATGCCAAAGGAAGTGTTTTGCTGTGCCAAGACTCGTGCTGCGCACGCTTTGTGCTTGGAGTGAGAAACAGGTTCCTTGGTGTTTTCTGCGAAACGCTTTAGCAGCCCGTTGGTGCTAGTATGGAGTCAGGGGATGGATGAAGCGGAGAGCCCCGTTTGGAGTGAGGCTGCAAAGGGCATGCCAAAGGAAGTGTTTTGCTGTGCCAAGACTCGTGCTGCGCACGCTTTGTGCTTGGAGTGAGAAACAGGTTCCTTGGTGTTTTCTGCGAAACGCTTTAGCAGCCCGTTGGTGCTAGTATGGAGTCAGGGGATGGATGAAGCGGAGAGCCCCGTTTGGAGTGAGGCTGCAAAGGGCATGCCAAAGGAAGTGTTTTGCTGTGCCAAGACTCGTGCTGCGCACGCTTTGTGCTTGGAGTGAGAAACAGGTTCCTTGGTGTTTTCTGCGAAACGCTTTAGCAGCCCGTTGGTGCTAGTATGGAGTCAGGGGATGGATGAAGCGGAGAGCCCCGTTTGGAGTGAGGCTGCAAAGGGCATGCCAAAGGAAGTGTTTTGCTGTGCCAAGACTCGTGCTGCGCACGCTTTGTGCTTGGAGTGAGAAACAGGTTCCTTGGTGTTTTCTGCGAAACGCTTTAGCAGCCCGTTGGTGCTAGTATGGAGTCAGGGGATGGATGAAGCGGAGAGCCCCGTTTGGAGTGAGGCTGCAAAGGGCATGCCAAAGGAAGTGTTTTGCTGTGCCAAGACTCGTGCTGCGCACGCTTTGTGCTTGGAGTGAGAAACAGGTTCCTTGGTGTTTTCTGCGAAACGCTTTAGCAGCCCGTTGGTGCTAGTATGGAGTCAGGGGATGGATGAAGCGGAGAGCCCCGTTTGGAGTGAGGCTGCAAAGGGCATGCCAAAGGAAGTGTTTTGCTGTGCCAAGACTCGTGCTGCGCACGCTTTGTGCTTGGAGTGAGAAACAGGTTCCTTGGTGTTTTCTGCGAAACGCTTTAGCAGCCCGTTGGTGCTAGTATGGAGTCAGGGGATGGATGAAGCGGAGAGCCCCGTTTGGAGTGAGGCCGCAAAGGGCATGCCAAAGGAAGTGTTTTGCTGTGCCAAGACTCGTGCTGCGCACGCTTTGTGCTTGGAGTGAGAAACAGGTTCCTTGGTGTTTTCTGCGAAACGCTTTAGCAGCCCGTTGGTGCTAGTATGGAGTCAGGGGATGGATGAAGCGGAGAGCCCCGTTTGGAGTGAGGCCGCAAAGGGCATGCCAAAGGAAGTGTTTTGCTGTGCCAAGACTCGTGCTGCGCACGCTTTGTGCTTGGAGTGAGAAACAGGTTCCTTGGTGTTTTCTGCGAAACGCTTTAGCAGCCCGTTGGTGCTAGTATGGAGTCAGGGGATGGATGAAGCGGAGAGCCCCGTTTGGAGTGAGGCTGCAAAGGGCATGCCAAAGGAAGTGTTTTGCTGTGCCAAGACTCGTGCTGCGCACGCTTTGTGCTTGGAGTGAGAAACAGGTTCCTTGGTGTTTTCTGCGAAACGCTTTAGCAGCCCGTTGGTGCTAGTATGGAGTCAGGGGATGGATGAAGCGGAGAGCCCCGTTTGGAGTGAGGCCGCAAAGGGCATGCCAAAGGAAGTGTTTTGCTGTGCCAAGACTCGTGCTGCGCACGCTTTGTGCTTGGAGTGAGAAACAGGTTCCTTGGTGTTTTCTGCGAAACGCTTTAGCAGCCCGTTGGTGCTAGTATGGAGTCAGGGGATGGATGAAGCGGAGAGCCCCGTTTGGAGTGAGGCTGCAAAGGGCATGCCAAAGGAAGTGTTTTGCTGTGCCAAGACTCGTGCTGCGCACGCTTTGTGCTTGGAGTGAGAAACAGGTTCCTTGGTGTTTTCTGCGAAACGCTTTAGCAGCCCGTTGGTGCTAGTATGGAGTCAGGGGATGGATGAAGCGGAGAGCCCCGTTTGGAGTGAGGCCGCAAAGGGCATGCCAAAGGAAGTGTTTTGCTGTGCCAAGACTCGTGCTGCGCACGCTTTGTGCTTGGAGTGAGAAACAGGTTCCTTGGTGTTTTCTGCGAAACGCTTTAGCAGCCCGTTGGTGCTAGTATGGAGTCAGGGGATGGATGAAGCGGAGAGCCCCGTTTGGAGTGAGGCCGCAAAGGGCATGCCAAAGGAAGTGTTTTGCTGTGCCAAGACTCGTGCTGCGCACGCTTTGTGCTTGGAGTGAGAAACAGGTTCCTTGGTGTTTTCTGCGAAACGCTTTAGCAGCCCGTTGGTGCTAGTATGGAGTCAGGGGATGGATGAAGCGGAGAGCCCCGTTTGGAGTGAGGCTGCAAAGGGCATGCCAAAGGAAGTGTTTTGCTGTGCCAAGACTCGTGCTGCGCACGCTTTGTGCTTGGAGTGAGAAACAGGTTCCTTGGTGTTTTCTGCGAAACGCTTTAGCAGCCCGTTGGTGCTAGTATGGAGTCAGGGGATGGATGAAGCGGAGAGCCCCGTTTGGAGTGAGGCCGCAAAGGGCATGCCAAAGGAAGTGTTTTGCTGTGCCAAGACTCGTGCTGCGCACGCTTTGTGCTTGGAGTGAGAAACAGGTTCCTTGGTGTTTTCTGCGAAACGCTTTAGCAGCCCGTTGGTGCTAGTATGGAGTCAGGGGATGGATGAAGCGGAGAGCCCCGTTTGGAGTGAGGCTGCAAAGGGCATGCCAAAGGAAGTGTTTTGCTGTGCCAAGACTCGTGCTGCGCACGCTTTGTGCTTGGAGTGAGAAACAGGTTCCTTGGTGTTTTCTGCGAAACGCTTTAGCAGCCCGTTGGTGCTAGTATGGAGTCAGGGGATGGATGAAGCGGAGAGCCCCGTTTGGAGTGAGGCTGCAAAGGGCATGCCAAAGGAAGTGTTTTGCTGTGCCAAGACTCGTGCTGCGCACGCTTTGTGCTTGGAGTGAGAAACAGGTTCCTTGGTGTTTTCTGCGAAACGCTTTAGCAGCCCGTTGGTGCTAGTATGGAGTCAGGGGATGGATGAAGCGGAGAGCCCCGTTTGGAGTGAGGCTGCAAAGGGCATGCCAAAGGAAGTGTTTTGCTGTGCCAAGACTCGTGCTGCGCACGCTTTGTGCTTGGAGTGAGAAACAGGTTCCTTGGTGTTTTCTGCGAAACGCTTTAGCAGCCCGTTGGTGCTAGTATGGAGTCAGGGGATGGATGAAGCGGAGAGCCCCGTTTGGAGTGAGGCTGCAAAGGGCATGCCAAAGGAAGTGTTTTGCTGTGCCAAGACTCGTGCTGCGCACGCTTTGTGCTTGGAGTGAGAAACAGGTTCCTTGGTGTTTTCTGCGAAACGCTTTAGCAGCCCGTTGGTGCTAGTATGGAGTCAGGGGATGGATGAAGCGGAGAGCCCCGTTTGGAGTGAGGCTGCAAAGGGCATGCCAAAGGAAGTGTTTTGCTGTGCCAAGACTCGTGCTGCGCACGCTTTGTGCTTGGAGTGAGAAACAGGTTCCTTGGTGTTTTCTGCGAAACGCTTTAGCAGCCCGTTGGTGCTAGTATGGAGTCAGGGGATGGATGAAGCGGAGAGCCCCGTTTGGAGTGAGGCTGCAAAGGGCATGCCAAAGGAAGTGTTTTGCTGTGCCAAGACTCGTGCTGCGCACGCTTTGTGCTTGGAGTGAGAAACAGGTTCCTTGGTGTTTTCTGCGAAACGCTTTAGCAGCCCGTTGGTGCTAGTATGGAGTCAGGGGATGGATGAAGCGGAGAGCCCCGTTTGGAGTGAGGCTGCAAAGGGCATGCCAAAGGAAGTGTTTTGCTGTGCCAAGACTCGTGCTGCGCACGCTTTGTGCTTGGAGTGAGAAACAGGTTCCTTGGTGTTTTCTGCGAAACGCTTTAGCAGCCCGTTGGTGCTAGTATGGAGTCAGGGGATGGATGAAGCGGAGAGCCCCGTTTGGAGTGAGGCTGCAAAGGGCATGCCAAAGGAAGTGTTTTGCTGTGCCAAGACTCGTGCTGCGCACGCTTTGTGCTTGGAGTGAGAAACAGGTTCCTTGGTGTTTTCTGCGAAACGCTTTAGCAGCCCGTTGGTGCTAGTATGGAGTCAGGGGATGGATGAAGCGGAGAGCCCCGTTTGGAGTGAGGCTGCAAAGGGCATGCCAAAGGAAGTGTTTTGCTGTGCCAAGACTCGTGCTGCGCACGCTTTGTGCTTGGAGTGAGAAACAGGTTCCTTGGTGTTTTCTGCGAAACGCTTTAGCAGCCCGTTGGTGCTAGTATGGAGTCAGGGGATGGATGAAGCGGAGAGCCCCGTTTGGAGTGAGGCTGCAAAGGGCATGCCAAAGGAAGTGTTTTGCTGTGCCAAGACTCGTGCTGCGCACGCTTTGTGCTTGGAGTGAGAAACAGGTTCCTTGGTGTTTTCTGCGAAACGCTTTAGCAGCCCGTTGGTGCTAGTATGGAGTCAGGGGATGGATGAAGCGGAGAGCCCCGTTTGGAGTGAGGCTGCAAAGGGCATGCCAAAGGAAGTGTTTTGCTGTGCCAAGACTCGTGCTGCGCACGCTTTGTGCTTGGAGTGAGAAACAGGTTCCTTGGTGTTTTCTGCGAAACGCTTTAGCAGCCCGTTGGTGCTAGTATGGAGTCAGGGGATGGATGAAGCGGAGAGCCCCGTTTGGAGTGAGGCTGCAAAGGGCATGCCAAAGGAAGTGTTTTGCTGTGCCAAGACTCGTGCTGCGCACGCTTTGTGCTTGGAGTGAGAAACAGGTTCCTTGGTGTTTTCTGCGAAACGCTTTAGCAGCCCGTTGGTGCTAGTATGGAGTCAGGGGATGGATGAAGCGGAGAGCCCCGTTTGGAGTGAGGCTGCAAAGGGCATGCCAAAGGAAGTGTTTTGCTGTGCCAAGACTCGTGCTGCGCACGCTTTGTGCTTGGAGTGAGAAACAGGTTCCTTGGTGTTTTCTGCGAAACGCTTTAGCAGCCCGTTGGTGCTAGTATGGAGTCAGGGGATGGATGAAGCGGAGAGCCCCGTTTGGAGTGAGGCTGCAAAGGGCATGCCAAAGGAAGTGTTTTGCTGTGCCAAGACTCGTGCTGCGCACGCTTTGTGCTTGGAGTGAGAAACAGGTTCCTTGGTGTTTTCTGCGAAACGCTTTAGCAGCCCGTTGGTGCTAGTATGGAGTCAGGGGATGGATGAAGCGGAGAGCCCCGTTTGGAGTGAGGCTGCAAAGGGCATGCCAAAGGAAGTGTTTTGCTGTGCCAAGACTCGTGCTGCGCACGCTTTGTGCTTGGAGTGAGAAACAGGTTCCTTGGTGTTTTCTGCGAAACGCTTTAGCAGCCCGTTGGTGCTAGTATGGAGTCAGGGGATGGATGAAGCGGAGAGCCCCGTTTGGAGTGAGGCTGCAAAGGGCATGCCAAAGGAAGTGTTTTGCTGTGCCAAGACTCGTGCTGCGCACGCTTTGTGCTTGGAGTGAGAAACAGGTTCCTTGGTGTTTTCTGCGAAACGCTTTAGCAGCCCGTTGGTGCTAGTATGGAGTCAGGGGATGGATGAAGCGGAGAGCCCCGTTTGGAGTGAGGCTGCAAAGGGCATGCCAAAGGAAGTGTTTTGCTGTGCCAAGACTCGTGCTGCGCACGCTTTGTGCTTGGAGTGAGAAACAGGTTCCTTGGTGTTTTCTGCGAAACGCTTTAGCAGCCCGTTGGTGCTAGTATGGAGTCAGGGGATGGATGAAGCGGAGAGCCCCGTTTGGAGTGAGGCTGCAAAGGGCATGCCAAAGGAAGTGTTTTGCTGTGCCAAGACTCGTGCTGCGCACGCTTTGTGCTTGGAGTGAGAAACAGGTTCCTTGGTGTTTTCTGCGAAACGCTTTAGCAGCCCGTTGGTGCTAGTATGGAGTCAGGGGATGGATGAAGCGGAGAGCCCCGTTTGGAGTGAGGCTGCAAAGGGCATGCCAAAGGAAGTGTTTTGCTGTGCCAAGACTCGTGCTGCGCACGCTTTGTGCTTGGAGTGAGAAACAGGTTCCTTGGTGTTTTCTGCGAAACGCTTTAGCAGCCCGTTGGTGCTAGTATGGAGTCAGGGGATGGATGAAGCGGAGAGCCCCGTTTGGAGTGAGGCTGCAAAGGGCATGCCAAAGGAAGTGTTTTGCTGTGCCAAGACTCGTGCTGCGCACGCTTTGTGCTTGGAGTGAGAAACAGGTTCCTTGGTGTTTTCTGCGAAACGCTTTAGCAGCCCGTTGGTGCTAGTATGGAGTCAGGGGATGGATGAAGCGGAGAGCCCCGTTTGGAGTGAGGCTGCAAAGGGCATGCCAAAGGAAGTGTTTTGCTGTGCCAAGACTCGTGCTGCGCACGCTTTGTGCTTGGAGTGAGAAACAGGTTCCTTGGTGTTTTCTGCGAAACGCTTTAGCAGCCCGTTGGTGCTAGTATGGAGTCAGGGGATGGATGAAGCGGAGAGCCCCGTTTGGAGTGAGGCTGCAAAGGGCATGCCAAAGGAAGTGTTTTGCTGTGCCAAGACTCGTGCTGCGCACGCTTTGTGCTTGGAGTGAGAAACAGGTTCCTTGGTGTTTTCTGCGAAACGCTTTAGCAGCCCGTTGGTGCTAGTATGGAGTCAGGGGATGGATGAAGCGGAGAGCCCCGTTTGGAGTGAGGCTGCAAAGGGCATGCCAAAGGAAGTGTTTTGCTGTGCCAAGACTCGTGCTGCGCACGCTTTGTGCTTGGAGTGAGAAACAGGTTCCTTGGTGTTTTCTGCGAAACGCTTTAGCAGCCCGTTGGTGCTAGTATGGAGTCAGGGGATGGATGAAGCGGAGAGCCCCGTTTGGAGTGAGGCTGCAAAGGGCATGCCAAAGGAAGTGTTTTGCTGTGCCAAGACTCGTGCTGCGCACGCTTTGTGCTTGGAGTGAGAAACAGGTTCCTTGGTGTTTTCTGCGAAACGCTTTAGCAGCCCGTTGGTGCTAGTATGGAGTCAGGGGATGGATGAAGCGGAGAGCCCCGTTTGGAGTGAGGCTGCAAAGGGCATGCCAAAGGAAGTGTTTTGCTGTGCCAAGACTCGTGCTGCGCACGCTTTGTGCTTGGAGTGAGAAACAGGTTCCTTGGTGTTTTCTGCGAAACGCTTTAGCAGCCCGTTGGTGCTAGTATGGAGTCAGGGGATGGATGAAGCGGAGAGCCCCGTTTGGAGTGAGGCTGCAAAGGGCATGCCAAAGGAAGTGTTTTGCTGTGCCAAGACTCGTGCTGCGCACGCTTTGTGCTTGGAGTGAGAAACAGGTTCCTTGGTGTTTTCTGCGAAACGCTTTAGCAGCCCGTTGGTGCTAGTATGGAGTCAGGGGATGGATGAAGCGGAGAGCCCCGTTTGGAGTGAGGCTGCAAAGGGCATGCCAAAGGAAGTGTTTTGCTGTGCCAAGACTCGTGCTGCGCACGCTTTGTGCTTGGAGTGAGAAACAGGTTCCTTGGTGTTTTCTGCGAAACGCTTTAGCAGCCCGTTGGTGCTAGTATGGAGTCAGGGGATGGATGAAGCGGAGAGACCCGTTTGGAGTGAGGCTGCAAAGGGCATGCCAAAGGAAGTGTTTTGCTGTGCCAAGACTCGTGCTGCGCACGCTTTGTGCTTGGAGTGAGAAACAGGTTCCTTGGTGTTTTCTGCGAAACGCTTTAGCAGCCCGTTGGTGCTAGTATGGAGTCAGGGGATGGATGAAGCGGAGAGCCCCGTTTGGAGTGAGGCTGCAAAGGGCATGCCAAAGGAAGTGTTTTGCTGTGCCAAGACTCGTGCTGCGCACGCTTTGTGCTTGGAGTGAGAAACAGGTTCCTTGGTGTTTTCTGCGAAACGCTTTAGCAGCCCGTTGGTGCTAGTATGGAGTCAGGGGATGGATGAAGCGGAGAGCCCCGTTTGGAGTGAGGCTGCAAAGGGCATGCCAAAGGAAGTGTTTTGCTGTGCCAAGACTCGTGCTGCGCACGCTTTGTGCTTGGAGTGAGAAACAGGTTCCTTGGTGTTTTCTGCGAAACGCTTTAGCAGCCCGTTGGTGCTAGTATGGAGTCAGGGGATGGATGAAGCGGAGAGCCCCGTTTGGAGTGAGGCTGCAAAGGGCATGCCAAAGGAAGTGTTTTGCTGTGCCAAGACTCGTGCTGCGCACGCTTTGTGCTTGGAGTGAGAAACAGGTTCCTTGGTGTTTTCTGCGAAACGCTTTAGCAGCCCGTTGGTGCTAGTATGGAGTCAGGGGATGGATGAAGCGGAGAGCCCCGTTTGGAGTGAGGCTGCAAAGGGCATGCCAAAGGAAGTGTTTTGCTGTGCCAAGACTCGTGCTGCGCACGCTTTGTGCTTGGAGTGAGAAACAGGTTCCTTGGTGTTTTCTGCGAAACGCTTTAGCAGCCCGTTGGTGCTAGTATGGAGTCAGGGGATGGATGAAGCGGAGAGCCCCGTTTGGAGTGAGGCTGCAAAGGGCATGCCAAAGGAAGTGTTTTGCTGTGCCAAGACTCGTGCTGCGCACGCTTTGTGCTTGGAGTGAGAAACAGGTTCCTTGGTGTTTTCTGCGAAACGCTTTAGCAGCCCGTTGGTGCTAGTATGGAGTCAGGGGATGGATGAAGCGGAGAGCCCCGTTTGGAGTGAGGCTGCAAAGGGCATGCCAAAGGAAGTGTTTTGCTGTGCCAAGACTCGTGCTGCGCACGCTTTGTGCTTGGAGTGAGAAACAGGTTCCTTGGTGTTTTCTGCGAAACGCTTTAGCAGCCCGTTGGTGCTAGTATGGAGTCAGGGGATGGATGAAGCGGAGAGCCCCGTTTGGAGTGAGGCTGCAAAGGGCATGCCAAAGGAAGTGTTTTGCTGTGCCAAGACTCGTGCTGCGCACGCTTTGTGCTTGGAGTGAGAAACAGGTTCCTTGGTGTTTTCTGCGAAACGCTTTAGCAGCCCGTTGGTGCTAGTATGGAGTCAGGGGATGGATGAAGCGGAGAGCCCCGTTTGGAGTGAGGCTGCAAAGGGCATGCCAAAGGAAGTGTTTTGCTGTGCCAAGACTCGTGCTGCGCACGCTTTGTGCTTGGAGTGAGAAACAGGTTCCTTGGTGTTTTCTGCGAAACGCTTTAGCAGCCCGTTGGTGCTAGTATGGAGTCAGGGGATGGATGAAGCGGAGAGCCCCGTTTGGAGTGAGGCTGCAAAGGGCATGCCAAAGGAAGTGTTTTGCTGTGCCAAGACTCGTGCTGCGCACGCTTTGTGCTTGGAGTGAGAAACAGGTTCCTTGGTGTTTTCTGCGAAACGCTTTAGCAGCCCGTTGGTGCTAGTATGGAGTCAGGGGATGGATGAAGCGGAGAGCCCCGTTTGGAGTGAGGCTGCAAAGGGCATGCCAAAGGAAGTGTTTTGCTGTGCCAAGACTCGTGCTGCGCACGCTTTGTGCTTGGAGTGAGAAACAGGTTCCTTGGTGTTTTCTGCGAAACGCTTTAGCAGCCCGTTGGTGCTAGTATGGAGTCAGGGGATGGATGAAGCGGAGAGCCCCGTTTGGAGTGAGGCTGCAAAGGGCATGCCAAAGGAAGTGTTTTGCTGTGCCAAGACTCGTGCTGCGCACGCTTTGTGCTTGGAGTGAGAAACAGGTTCCTTGGTGTTTTCTGCGAAACGCTTTAGCAGCCCGTTGGTGCTAGTATGGAGTCAGGGGATGGATGAAGCGGAGAGCCCCGTTTGGAGTGAGGCTGCAAAGGGCATGCCAAAGGAAGTGTTTTGCTGTGCCAAGACTCGTGCTGCGCACGCTTTGTGCTTGGAGTGAGAAACAGGTTCCTTGGTGTTTTCTGCGAAACGCTTTAGCAGCCCGTTGGTGCTAGTATGGAGTCAGGGGATGGATGAAGCGGAGAGCCCCGTTTGGAGTGAGGCTGCAAAGGGCATGCCAAAGGAAGTGTTTTGCTGTGCCAAGACTCGTGCTGCGCACGCTTTGTGCTTGGAGTGAGAAACAGGTTCCTTGGTGTTTTCTGCGAAACGCTTTAGCAGCCCGTTGGTGCTAGTATGGAGTCAGGGGATGGATGAAGCGGAGAGCCCCGTTTGGAGTGAGGCTGCAAAGGGCATGCCAAAGGAAGTGTTTTGCTGTGCCAAGACTCGTGCTGCGCACGCTTTGTGCTTGGAGTGAGAAACAGGTTCCTTGGTGTTTTCTGCGAAACGCTTTAGCAGCCCGTTGGTGCTAGTATGGAGTCAGGGGATGGATGAAGCGGAGAGCCCCGTTTGGAGTGAGGCTGCAAAGGGCATGCCAAAGGAAGTGTTTTGCTGTGCCAAGACTCGTGCTGCGCACGCTTTGTGCTTGGAGTGAGAAACAGGTTCCTTGGTGTTTTCTGCGAAACGCTTTAGCAGCCCGTTGGTGCTAGTATGGAGTCAGGGGATGGATGAAGCGGAGAGCCCCGTTTGGAGTGAGGCTGCAAAGGGCATGCCAAAGGAAGTGTTTTGCTGTGCCAAGACTCGTGCTGCGCACGCTTTGTGCTTGGAGTGAGAAACAGGTTCCTTGGTGTTTTCTGCGAAACGCTTTAGCAGCCCGTTGGTGCTAGTATGGAGTCAGGGGATGGATGAAGCGGAGAGCCCCGTTTGGAGTGAGGCTGCAAAGGGCATGCCAAAGGAAGTGTTTTGCTGTGCCAAGACTCGTGCTGCGCACGCTTTGTGCTTGGAGTGAGAAACAGGTTCCTTGGTGTTTTCTGCGAAACGCTTTAGCAGCCCGTTGGTGCTAGTATGGAGTCAGGGGATGGATGAAGCGGAGAGCCCCGTTTGGAGTGAGGCTGCAAAGGGCATGCCAAAGGAAGTGTTTTGCTGTGCCAAGACTCGTGCTGCGCACGCTTTGTGCTTGGAGTGAGAAACAGGTTCCTTGGTGTTTTCTGCGAAACGCTTTAGCAGCCCGTTGGTGCTAGTATGGAGTCAGGGGATGGATGAAGCGGAGAGCCCCGTTTGGAGTG
The DNA here is from genome assembly GCF_059628265.1 of Tinamus guttatus. Classification (NCBI taxonomy): domain Eukaryota; kingdom Metazoa; phylum Chordata; class Aves; order Tinamiformes; family Tinamidae; genus Tinamus; species Tinamus guttatus. Next base: position 3,838 of record NW_028289872.1, on the reverse strand, counting down.
AGGCTGCAAAGGGCATGCCAAAGGAAGTGTTTTGCTGTGCCAAGACTCGTGCTGCGCACGCTTTGTGCTTGGAGTGAGAAACAGGTTCCTTGGTGTTTTCTGCGAAACGCTTTAGCAGCCCGTTGGTGCTAGTATGGAGTCAGGGGATGGATGAAGCGGAGAGCCCCGTTTGGAGTGAGGCTGCAAAGGGCATGCCAAAGGAAGTGTTTTGCTGTGCCAAGACTCGTGCTGCGCACGCTTTGTGCTTGGAGTGAGAAACAGGTTCCTTGGTGTTTTCTGCGAAACGCTTTAGCAGCCCGTTGGTGCTAGTATGGAGTCAGGGGATGGATGAAGCGGAGAGCCCCGTTTGGAGTGAGGCTGCAAAGGGCATGCCAAAGGAAGTGTTTTGCTGTGCCAAGACTCGTGCTGCGCACGCTTTGTGCTTGGAGTGAGAAACAGGTTCCTTGGTGTTTTCTGCGAAACGCTTTAGCAGCCCGTTGGTGCTAGTATGGAGTCAGGGGATGGATGAAGCGGAGAGCCCCGTTTGGAGTGAGGCTGCAAAGGGCATGCCAAAGGAAGTGTTTTGCTGTGCCAAGACTCGTGCTGCGCACGCTTTGTGCTTGGAGTGAGAAACAGGTTCCTTGGTGTTTTCTGCGAAACGCTTTAGCAGCCCGTTGGTGCTAGTATGGAGTCAGGGGATGGATGAAGCGGAGAGCCCCGTTTGGAGTGAGGCTGCAAAGGGCATGCCAAAGGAAGTGTTTTGCTGTGCCAAGACTCGTGCTGCGCACGCTTTGTGCTTGGAGTGAGAAACAGGTTCCTTGGTGTTTTCTGCGAAACGCTTTAGCAGCCCGTTGGTGCTAGTATGGAGTCAGGGGATGGATGAAGCGGAGAGCCCCGTTTGGAGTGAGGCTGCAAAGGGCATGCCAAAGGAAGTGTTTTGCTGTGCCAAGACTCGTGCTGCGCACGCTTTGTGCTTGGAGTGAGAAACAGGTTCCTTGGTGTTTTCTGCGAAACGCTTTAGCAGCCCGTTGGTGCTAGTATGGAGTCAGGGGATGGATGAAGCGGAGAGCCCCGTTTGGAGTGAGGCTGCAAAGGGCATGCCAAAGGAAGTGTTTTGCTGTGCCAAGACTCGTGCTGCGCACGCTTTGTGCTTGGAGTGAGAAACAGGTTCCTTGGTGTTTTCTGCGAAACGCTTTAGCAGCCCGTTGGTGCTAGTATGGAGTCAGGGGATGGATGAAGCGGAGAGCCCCGTTTGGAGTGAGGCTGCAAAGGGCATGCCAAAGGAAGTGTTTTGCTGTGCCAAGACTCGTGCTGCGCACGCTTTGTGCTTGGAGTGAGAAACAGGTTCCTTGGTGTTTTCTGCGAAACGCTTTAGCAGCCCGTTGGTGCTAGTATGGAGTCAGGGGATGGATGAAGCGGAGAGCCCCGTTTGGAGTGAGGCTGCAAAGGGCATGCCAAAGGAAGTGTTTTGCTGTGCCAAGACTCGTGCTGCGCACGCTTTGTGCTTGGAGTGAGAAACAGGTTCCTTGGTGTTTTCTGCGAAACGCTTTAGCAGCCCGTTGGTGCTAGTATGGAGTCAGGGGATGGATGAAGCGGAGAGCCCCGTTTGGAGTGAGGCTGCAAAGGGCATGCCAAAGGAAGTGTTTTGCTGTGCCAAGACTCGTGCTGCGCACGCTTTGTGCTTGGAGTGAGAAACAGGTTCCTTGGTGTTTTCTGCGAAACGCTTTAGCAGCCCGTTGGTGCTAGTATGGAGTCAGGGGATGGATGAAGCGGAGAGCCCCGTTTGGAGTGAGGCTGCAAAGGGCATGCCAAAGGAAGTGTTTTGCTGTGCCAAGACTCGTGCTGCGCACGCTTTGTGCTTGGAGTGAGAAACAGGTTCCTTGGTGTTTTCTGCGAAACGCTTTAGCAGCCCGTTGGTGCTAGTATGGAGTCAGGGGATGGATGAAGCGGAGAGCCCCGTTTGGAGTGAGGCTGCAAAGGGCATGCCAAAGGAAGTGTTTTGCTGTGCCAAGACTCGTGCTGCGCACGCTTTGTGCTTGGAGTGAGAAACAGGTTCCTTGGTGTTTTCTGCGAAACGCTTTAGCAGCCCGTTGGTGCTAGTATGGAGTCAGGGGATGGATGAAGCGGAGAGCCCCGTTTGGAGTGAGGCTGCAAAGGGCATGCCAAAGGAAGTGTTTTGCTGTGCCAAGACTCGTGCTGCGCACGCTTTGTGCTTGGAGTGAGAAACAGGTTCCTTGGTGTTTTCTGCGAAACGCTTTAGCAGCCCGTTGGTGCTAGTATGGAGTCAGGGGATGGATGAAGCGGAGAGCCCCGTTTGGAGTGAGGCTGCAAAGGGCATGCCAAAGGAAGTGTTTTGCTGTGCCAAGACTCGTGCTGCGCACGCTTTGTGCTTGGAGTGAGAAACAGGTTCCTTGGTGTTTTCTGCGAAACGCTTTAGCAGCCCGTTGGTGCTAGTATGGAGTCAGGGGATGGATGAAGCGGAGAGCCCCGTTTGGAGTGAGGCTGCAAAGGGCATGCCAAAGGAAGTGTTTTGCTGTGCCAAGACTCGTGCTGCGCACGCTTTGTGCTTGGAGTGAGAAACAGGTTCCTTGGTGTTTTCTGCGAAACGCTTTAGCAGCCCGTTGGTGCTAGTATGGAGTCAGGGGATGGATGAAGCGGAGAGCCCCGTTTGGAGTGAGGCTGCAAAGGGCATGCCAAAGGAAGTGTTTTGCTGTGCCAAGACTCGTGCTGCGCACGCTTTGTGCTTGGAGTGAGAAACAGGTTCCTTGGTGTTTTCTGCGAAACGCTTTAGCAGCCCGTTGGTGCTAGTATGGAGTCAGGGGATGGATGAAGCGGAGAGCCCCGTTTGGAGTGAGGCTGCAAAGGGCATGCCAAAGGAAGTGTTTTGCTGTGCCAAGACTCGTGCTGCGCACGCTTTGTGCTTGGAGTGAGAAACAGGTTCCTTGGTGTTTTCTGCGAAACGCTTTAGCAGCCCGTTGGTGCTAGTATGGAGTCAGGGGATGGATGAAGCGGAGAGCCCCGTTTGGAGTGAGGCTGCAAAGGGCATGCCAAAGGAAGTGTTTTGCTGTGCCAAGACTCGTGCTGCGCACGCTTTGTGCTTGGAGTGAGAAACAGGTTCCTTGGTGTTTTCTGCGAAACGCTTTAGCAGCCCGTTGGTGCTAGTATGGAGTCAGGGGATGGATGAAGCGGAGAGCCCCGTTTGGAGTGAGGCTGCAAAGGGCATGCCAAAGGAAGTGTTTTGCTGTGCCAAGACTCGTGCTGCGCACGCTTTGTGCTTGGAGTGAGAAACAGGTTCCTTGGTGTTTTCTGCGAAACGCTTTAGCAGCCCGTTGGTGCTAGTATGGAGTCAGGGGATGGATGAAGCGGAGAGCCCCGTTTGGAGTGAGGCTGCAAAGGGCATGCCAAAGGAAGTGTTTTGCTGTGCCAAGACTCGTGCTGCGCACGCTTTGTGCTTGGAGTGAGAAACAGGTTCCTTGGTGTTTTCTGCGAAACGCTTTAGCAGCCCGTTGGTGCTAGTATGGAGTCAGGGGATGGATGAAGCGGAGAGCCCCGTTTGGAGTGAGGCTGCAAAGGGCATGCCAAAGGAAGTGTTTTGCTGTGCCAAGACTCGTGCTGCGCACGCTTTGTGCTTGGAGTGAGAAACAGGTTCCTTGGTGTTTTCTGCGAAACGCTTTAGCAGCCCGTTGGTGCTAGTATGGAGTCAGGGGATGGATGAAGCGGAGAGCCCCGTTTGGAGTGAGGCTGCAAAGGGCATGCCAAAGGAAGTGTTTTGCTGTGCCAAGACTCGTGCTGCGCACGCTTTGTGCTTGGAGTGAGAAACAGGTTCCTTGGTGTTTTCTGCGAAACGCTTTAGCAGCCC
>NW_028289871.1:0-23388 GCF_059628265.1 Tinamus guttatus | reverse complement strand
AAGTTACAGTCACACAAATGCAAAATTAGGCTTTTAATGACTAACAGCAACAAAATCAGTCAACATAAGCTATGCAAAAGGCTGAATATTTTAACATGAAGCAACAATGAGGTGACGGTAGGGTAGGATAATGAGGGCTGCATTCAGAAGCCTTTAAGTTATATGAAATAGATCCCTATTTCATATATTGCCACACTTCCTTTTACCGGTTTTTATTGGCTGTCTGTTGGCTTGCTTATTAAAAGACGTGGTTAGTGCTCCTACTTTTGCATAATAGATCTCCACTCTTCTTACATTGCTGAAAACATTAATGGAATAGTAACTCAAATAAATGTTTAAATATTTGCAAACTTCTGTCATTTCCTTGTTCTGCTTTTCAGACTTGGGGGCACGACGCCGACACCGAGCTGCGGGACGGAGGCCGAGTCCTGCTCTAGGCGGGGGCACCATCCTCCTCCGGGGGATTTCGGTGCATTTCAGGGAGCAGGTTCATTTCAACTATAGCTGAGCAAGACGTACAAAATAATTTCCTAGAGATAGGTTATAAACTCTTGAAATCGCATGCCCAGCAGCTCAGCGTCACCTCAGCATTTCAGATACCGGGGAAAAAAATGTATATTAACTTTTTTTTTTGGTGATGTTATGAGAAGAAAGAAGTGTTTTCTACCCAAGTGGCACAAGAGGGAGAAAAGGCCTTTGTGAAGCAAACTTTTTGTCTCAGACTGCCCCTAGCATCTCCTCTTTGCCTGTGCTCCAGCCATCATCACAAGCTCTTTGGATGTTTCTCTACAGGAATGATTCCTCTCTGCTGATTCTAGGGCTACATCCTCAGAGCGCAGGGAAGGAGCATTTCTCAAAGCATTTGTACTGGTGAAAACCAAACAAAACACCTCTCTCAAAGCCAGAGGAGGAAAGCTTGAGGCTGCCTCTGCTTTCCTGCCTCAGTGCCAAGCTAAATGATAAATAATTATTCTTAAAATACAGTTTGCAAAGCAGTCCCATTCCCTCAAAAACGACCCCATGCTGCTCTTCACACCTGCAGGGCTGAGGGGCTACCTAGGCAATTCCAATAAAGCACACAAAGGCACCTAAATTCAAATAAAGCACTGAAAAAGCTTGATATTTTACTATAAGTCCTCTCTTATTCAGAATAAAGCTTATTACATAAACCTAAAACACACGTATTAGAATATACAAAGTAAGCACTGTCTCTTTGCAGTGTTGGCAGGAGCTCTAGCACATATTGCTTAGATGGAACAAGATACACTTCCGCTATAATCAGTAAGTTGCAGTGTGCACCGATAAAAGTACTTGCTTCGAAGTCCAATATATAGGGTTTTTTTTCAAACATTTGGAAAGGAAAATGCAGGCATAAGAATATAGTTCTTACAGAAAGGTCATGACAAGGCAAATCAAAAAGTTAAAAGAAGCCAATACCTCATCTGAGAGGCCAAATACTGCTCCAAAATGTGGTTCATGGATTTAACGCCTCCCTTCATCTTGGATATAGAATCAATATGTCTAAAATTACATAAAAAACTATCTGTAGCTAAGTCTCATTATTGTGTGTGTTTTTTTAATCAAAAAATCAGAATTACTGTGGCAACAGGCTATGAGACAAGCTCCTGCTATAAAAATTGAAAAATCAGTTTAAAATATAGTTGTTCCTGCATTAATACCCATAGAGACCTCAAATCAAACCCTTTGTCAACACTTGGTATGTTGTTACTCTACTAAATATTAGCATTTAAACATAGCTTCATGTTTCTCAGGAAAACAGTATTTTCTGTTTCTTGAGATCATAATTTAACAAAAAGAAAAAACATTTTCATTTCAGAAGTACTGTGCTGTAAAAATCCTCTGATTACAAGAACTTCCTCTGAAATAGAGCAAGACTTTCCTCATCATCCTGAGGAGTAGGGAAGCTCCCACAAATGTCCAGAGGAACTCGAAGCACAAGGGGGAAAGCTGGCACTATCCATGTAAAACTAAAATACATGAATCCATGGCTGAACTGTTAACAGCATTTCTAAAGCACGCTGCAAACAGAATGGAATATATTTTCCCCTGGCTTTAAGAATTACTAGCTCTTTCAATAATGAAACATGAAGAAGCAGCTTTTCAGGCATGGAAGATACAAATCCTGCACTGCATCCTCAAGAAGGAATTCACCAAATGCTCTCTTCAGCTAAGCAGGTTCATATATGAAGCCGGCATTGTCTCTATATTCAAGAATTTGTAACCTAAGGCATTTTCCACATACAATTTTGGTACTAAGAAAAATAAAATTAGCTGAAAGAATAGTACGGTTAAATAGATGCAATTCTTCAGAAAAGACAAAGTTAATAGTGTACTCAGATGTTCACACTTCTCTCTGCATACAAGGACCAGCAGAAGGAGGTCCAGATTTAGCCAAACAGGTTTTCAACTCACTTAAAGCAGCAGAAATTAACAGTCAGTCAAGTCTATAAGGCACAAGTCAACAAAAAGGCAATAAAAACACAGTGAAGTCTCAACAAGATAAGGAATACACTAAGCTTAAGATGAGGTTATATTCAAAATGGGGACAAACACTTAAAAACAAGGCACCCATTTCAAAACTTTCTAATTTTCCCTCCATTTCTTTCTTCCTCTTTAGAGTTTAACTTGATAATGGAAAAGTTGAGCCTTGAGCCAACATTTAAGAGGAGCAGATGGGAAGGGCTTGAAGAAACCATTAGGTGGGATCTTTAATGCATAAGGCCCACTGGGTTGTCCCAAGCTGGGAGCATCCACAAACAGCCAGCACCATCTCCTGCCTCTGGTGATGGAGCTCTAAGGAGGTTGCTGGCAAAAAAGAAATCAGAGTTGGCACTGCCAAGCAAAAAGGGGGTTGCAGGACACTGAATCACACACAGTGAGGCAACATTGCCTGATTAGGTTGCCTTTGCACAAAGCAGCAACTCCTGCTGTTCTCCATAGGGATAACAGGGGAAACAGGGGTTGCAGAAACTCAGCTGGAGCTGGGAGCAGATGCCCAGGACATGGAGAAGACACTGCCGCAATTAAGTGAAAATGGATGGAAAAGGGAAGACGACAGCAATTTTTCAGCTGTCTTTGGCTGCAAAAGTCTTAGTCCTGAAAACATATTTGACTCTTGTTGGGAAAACAAAATCTTTAAAGTAGATAAATATGCAAAGAATTATATACACATATATCTTAAGCAATTGAAATCTGTATTTTATAAAATGCAAACACAAGAACAGTATTTTGAAACAAATGATTTAGACGCTTCACTACTATCGTATTTTCCCTATTCAATCTTTAAATAAATGGCAATCGCCTTCTTGGCTTCCACCACTGCTGTTTTCTCTGACTTTAGCGTCCTTGATAAATTCTCCCAGACTTGGAAACTGCTTTCTAGGTCTTATCAGAAGAGAAAGCTGTCTGGGAAAGTTACCGCCACAGCCCTTCCTTGTGCACAGTGTGTTCACAAGTGGCTCGAACACATTATCTACTGAGGCACCCGTAAGGTCACTTCTTCAACTGAGCTGCTTGAGCATTAAAAACAAACAAAAAGGGTTTTTTTCTTTTTTTCATTCCAACTTACACCATTTCTTAAAGCATTCCTGAAAACATTTTCTTTCTCAGCAAGCTGTGTGTCCCGTTTGCTACTGTGTCGGCCCAACCCACCACGGTTCTTCAAGGGGCTTTACTGCACTTTGTTGCATGTTTTAAATGCAGGATAAAACTAAAAGAGATTTGGGAGCTTGTATTGGGACAGAACAGATATAGCTGGGTGATAAAAGGCAGGTGGTGAAGTTTATTCTTTCCTTAGCAGAATGAAGCTAAACAGCCACCTATCTGGCACACTTAAAACAAGCAAGAAAACTACAAAAAAGGATTTAAACATATCTGAAAACATATGAAAACCCACTCTTGCTAGAAGTTAAGCAGTCATAGCATTCAGTGTGCTAGTCACCTGGAGCACCTATTTTTTCCTTGCAACATTTTAATTCAGAAAGTGGTTCTCAGAAAATCCATGATTCTTCCTCTCAGTTGCTCCACAGAGTAGAGCAAGATGAGCACTAAGATGACAGCAGTCACCTGCGCTGCCCTTGCGGGCTAAAGCACATCTGGTACCATGAAGTTAACAGCTTTTGGTTCTCAGTTGTTCTACAGTAACACGATGTGCAAGATTTCAAAGACCTCATATATATGTATATATTTAACATTAAACGCAGGCAAAATCAAGACTTGGAAAGAAAGTCAAAGATTCCACTTCTGTCTAGACAACAGATACCTATAGCAGACAGGTCAAGTGTCTGAGGAAATAAATTGCCAGGCCTTCAAAATGAGGGAATCAAAAGAAAGAAAAAAGGGAGAAAGCAGGAAGAAAACCACACGGGGCAGAGCAACTTGTGAAGCACGTACGGACACCAAAAACCCTATGTTAGTGTATTTGAAACTCTCAGGAAGCAAGGGCTGACAAACAAAACTGAATTACATGCACAGTGTGGCATAGATTAATAAAATATGTCCACACAAGCTTTATTAAGACGATTGCAAATTGAGTGAAGCCAAATGGACATCTCAACTGGTAAACAGAGTAATGAGAAACACTGTCAAACCCAGTTAAAACAGATTTGCAAACAATAGATTTCCTAACTAATGAGAAACAGGAACATAGCTAAAAAATTAGAGACCCTCAAGATAAGAAAAGGTCCAAAACGTTCTCCACAAAGAGAGATGAAGGATTGAAAGGAAACCAAAGGACTTCACTATTAAGATAAAACTTGTTGCATTATTAATCTCTACATGAATATTGTAAGGAAAAGAAAACACATTTTCCTAACGAAGGAAAAATGTCATTAGTGTAAACCACATCATAAACACATATAATGTCATAGGATCTTCCAAGAAGACCAAAAAGAAAAGCAAATTTAGTGGCAAGTAGAGGAAATAACATAACATACAGCTTGTTTTTATTTAAATTATTTTTCTATTAGCCCGTGAGCACATACTTGTATCTACGTTGCAAAGAGTGTTCAGAACATTTAAATAGAAACTTGACTCTTTTAAAATGCAACAGCATCACTCCCCAGAGACGCCCCAAATGCTAACAAAACACATAAATATACAAAACACTATAAACACTATAAATATACAAAAAAAAGGAAAAAAAGAAAATTAACTGGAACACCTTTCAATTGAAAATGAAAATGCTTCACAAGAATTTATAAATTTCTCCACTTAATGCTGACTTTCCACCACATAGACCAGCAAAATCAGCAACTTATATTTTTTGTGTGTTTTCTTCATCAGCACAGTGACAAATTGAATAGTTTTCAGAACAGTGAGAAACCCTTGGAGAGCTCCATAGCCTGGACACAGCCAGCACACACAGGATTCCTTCAGCTCAAAACCTGTTACATAAAACTTAGAGCTGCCCCACGGCGCCGCTTCACAGTCAGGAACAGAGAACTACAGGTTAGCTACATTTTTTTTGGAAAAAATAAATAAATAAATAAAGGCAAAAACCTCCCTGGATATCCCCCGTGTGACCGTGGGCAACATCTCATCTAGCTCTCACGGTTCTCTCAATAAGAGAAGTCAAAGAGAACAACCAGAACAGCCGCTTTCTCTGTCAGCTACCGCTGTCCTACAGGGAGGGAAACTTCCCAACAGTTTCAGCAAAGTCTGCAGACAACAGATGCAAACTGGAATTTCTTCCATCTCTCTGCATTGCAGCCTAAAAGCTTATCTGCAGAATTTGAAAACATGAGCAGAGAAACTACACAGTGGCACATAAAAAGACAAGACCAAAATCAAACTGCCACACAAGAGAGACAGAGAAGTGGAATTCTTAAGAATTCTTATTTAAATGTTTGCATTACGAACACCTACATAGAAACTTGACATTAAGCTAAGGCACCATCAATATAGATACCTTACAGAGAGAAACAGAATTGAAAATATGGAAACAGAACAAAATTCAGTAGAACGAAATACAAAGCTCAACACTGTTATCAAGAACTTCTGTTTTAAGTTAGAATATTAAATTGAAAATAACTACAGATGGGAAGGGACTGCATTTATCTGCTAATCACAAAGTGACTACAAACCACCATCGTAATCGGCAAAAACAAACTAATAAAGAAGTCTGAAAAACTTCCAGTAGTGGGATTAAAAAAGCCCATTCTGAATGTTCTTTCAACAACTATATATACATATAAATACGCACACATATCTACATATATATCTCTAGCGTATGCACAAACATATTTTTAACATCTTCTACCTCACTGAGAACTTAAGCTGTCTCGTTTGTTCATTCTGAATAGTAAATTGCTTTGAAAGGAGATGTACAGAAACCAAATTATCCAAACCAAAGCAGTTATTCAAGTATACGTACAAGCAGAAGGTGCAAGGAAAGCTGGATCGGAAGCAGAATTGGAGATTATTTTCAGCAGCTTTGTACTCTACACTATGGAGTACATTTGCTGATACCTTCAGCATCATTTTTTTAATCTTAATATAATGCATGAAAATTTCCAAGAACCAAATAAAAATAAACATAAGCATGCTCTTCGAAAAAAAAAGAAAATTACACACATCTTTCAATAGAAAAACTGATTAATGCAGAAGAAACTAAAATAATCTACTAGATGAGAAAAAAATAAAACTAAAAATTAAGCAAAATATGTTAAGTATGTATTTTCAACATTCCAAAACACCAAAAAGAGTGCATCTTTTTCAAAGGTCTCCACTTTTTCCAATAGTTTATCATTTGAAATTGAAAGACCAAATGCAAACATCTTTATTTCTATCAATATTTAAAATAACAATCTAGGCTTTACAGCGACCATCATTTTTCCTATACCAAATTACAGCTAAAACTACATGAAATAAAGATTTTATGACTACATTTGAGTCATGCAACTTAAGAATATAAACTGATGAAACAACAAGTAATTTCTGTGTTCTGCAGTGCAGTTGCTATTTTGAACTCCACCTGCCTTTTGCCTGTACTTCCCCTTGGTCAGTTGGGTGCTTTCCACACTCCAGTCACCTCAAAATCGCCACTAAGTCTACAGTAATAATATATTCCATACAACTCCAGGAGCCTCATTAATACCTTGTAACAGGAGATTTTAGCATGAAGACTTGTCCGCTGCAAGTTTAGTGTGTGGCACTGAGTGAACATGAGCTCAGTGAACTGCATGAGGGCATTTGTAGTCTCGCCCTCCTATTTCATTGATTTACTGTCTGCTCTTCTCCCTCCTCTCCACCCTCCACCACATTTTCCTGCTCACTTGAGTGTTCGTGGCATTTTACTCACTTCTGTGCTCCCTGAGACAACAGCTTTGTCCACGTTCACTGATAGCTGCTCTTCAGTCTGGCAGACTCCCCAAGACCACTCCGCACAGCGGTGATGAGCCCAGCAGTGACCTAAGGCATCGAGAGAGAAAGAGCTTCCGTTTCACAGCTGTATCAAACGCTACCTGGAAGCAGGGAACTTGGCTTTCATAGCAAACGCTCTCCAGTTAAAATAAATAGTCCTGTTACTTCAGAAAGTTCTGTTAAAAGACAACTTTCTAATTCAGTTCTGGGAAAAACACTGAAAATGTAAATGAAGAATATTTCTTCTCTCATCTGAAGGAATCCTGTGACCGCTTTTTATTAGATTCAGGATGACGGTTTTTTACTGGCTGCTGGAATTAGGTACTGGAGTCAGTCAAATTATTCAGCAACAAGGTAAAAAATCTCTCTAAAATCTCCAAATAGTAATGATGATTTGAAATAACTTAGATTGATTAGTCCCACCGCTACACTATAGTGTAACTATTTAAAATAATCCATCAAAAAATAAAGCTTTTATTTAGGTTTTGAAATCAGCCTCCACAATCATAACATAGAATAACACAATCGCAACAAAGAATAACATTTTTATTCCAGCAAAAGTTTAACTTCAAATAAATCCCTATTTCTGAGGCAAAATATGAGTGGACTCCTGGCACCAAAGCACTCAAACATAATGTTTTCTGAAACAGTAATTCATAACTAGATGTGAAGAAAAGCTCTTGATTAAAACAAAAGAGTAAAAGGCAACTAAACAGTTTTCTGGCTGCTAATCCACAGGCAACAGAAAATATAAGGAAACTACACGTTTACCATTTTGTCAGTACCTCATCTTGTAAATCTTTCCTTGCAGTATTTTAGCTAGCCCTGCATTAGCAGCAGACTAGGTAAGGGTAAAACACTAGGCCTATAGGAACTAAATCTATACCATTTCTTATCTCTCCCTCTCCTCAAAATACAGTCATGAAACTGAGCTGAAGATACTACTTCTGAACAGTTTCGTGGTAGATGACAAGTATTTCCCTACGTAAAGCTGAGGTATCAGTCACAAAGATTCTGCCTAGTACTTGAGGAGGAGACTCTCCAGAAACACCAAAAAACACTGGCAGAAATGAAGAAAATAAAATCAAACACTTGATGAACACCACAGCACAGAAAACTAGGAGCTGAAAAACTTCACTTATTGCCACCACAGCTACTGCACTACCCACCAAGGGATACGAGTAAGAAAAAGAGGGTTAATAATATTGTCTTACCTGTTGGCTCAAATAAGGCTTGAACATCAATGTCGTCTGGTAAGCCAACCAAACTGAGTTCATCCCAGAATTTGACAACCTGATCGTCAGAAGCAGTTTGGGTGCTTACGCTTGTACATGATGATATACTCGATTGTGATCTGTAACAGGATGCAGAAAAACAGACTTAGAATTCTTATTCATTGGTGAACTAGTGAGAAAACTCTCAAGTGGTTCAAAAGTCAGAACAAATGAGTATCAATTTTTCCAAGCATGATTGAAAATGTCCATTGACATGAGCAAAGCTGCTCTTCCTCACACCCAACATATTTTCCAACGACAAAATTTTCAATTCAAGCTGCTACTCAATAGGGGAAAAAAACGTGCTTGCCACAATGTCCCTCCCCTGGCCTGTTCTTTTCCATTTCTTCAGGGCACGCAAGTTTATCATTTTTTTTAATGTTAAAAGTTGTGTTCAATATTAAAATTTGCCCACCCCCAGGAACAGAAAGCTAAGTGAGAGCAGGCAGTGTGTGTTACTCTGAGGAAGAGATGTGGGAAGAAGAGGCTGGAGGGCGCGAGCTGCAGCTTTTGTACAGCCCTCTCTGTAACCTTCAGAGCTGGTCCATGGTGAGCACTGAGTGTATCCTCCACGGAGAGGGCCTGCGCCAGCCAGACTAAGGGGTCTGGCTCAAACACAGCTAATGAGCATATGAGCAGGGGGTAAAAATAAAACCAGGAGTTTAAAAGCAGCTCGGAAAGAGGTATCTTTATTCCCATGTAATCTATGTATTAAAAAAAAAAAAGTGAACAGATTACAAAACTCAGTGATATAAAAATGCTACTACGTTGACATAAGAGAATCTAGTTTATAAGTTTATTAAAAAACACGGGCGAGAAGAAACAACAATCATTTGTCCCTCAAATTCCGGCATCACCGGAACAGTTAATAATAATCAGATTAGTTCATTCGCAAATGAAATTAATGACTCCTCCTCCTCATCTCCTGACAGCAAAAAATTTTCTTGAACAGCTACAGAGCTGCATCCAGATTCTGATACAAAATCTGGTCTGATCCGATGCTCCAGGGGTTCTCAGCGCTGCCGTTATGGTGCTGGGAACTTTAATTTTCTCCCTCATCGCTAACTCAGACGTGTGAGACAGCCCGAAACTACCTTTATCCCAACCGCTTTGCTCCTGCTTATAACCTCTAAAAAAAGGACGCTGAAACCGATATCGCCAGGCGATGATAAACACTACCCGGCTGCCAGCGAGCAAAGCCACGAGCTCCGGCCAGCCAGGGGATTCCACCCTGTGGCAACTCTGCCCTCCCGCAGACAGTGTGCGCTTCGCTGCGAGGATTACACTGGGAAGGGCGGGGTGAGGGAAAAAATGTGGGAAAAAAACAATCCCTCTCGCACATTTTTTACAATTTCCGGTTATGAAAGTCCCCGGGGACGCGGCCTTTCATTTCACACCGCGAACGCCCTCCCGCTGGCTCAAACGGGCGCGTTGGGGCGCTCGGTCTGCGGCGGCGCCGCACGCGCCGCGAGGCCCCCGCGCCCCTCAGGGCGCCCCGTCACGGCGTGGGGGTGGGGCAGCGGCGCGCCCCGCCCCCCGCCGCGAGGGAGCCAATGGGCGCGCTCCAGCGCCGCGTGACGTCAGCGCCCGCCGCGGCCCTCCCTGGCGGGGGCGAAGCGCCGCGCGGGCCGCTCCGCCCGGGCGCGCAGGGAGGCCCCGCGCGCGTGTCCGCCCGGCGCGGCCTCCACGAAGCGGCTCCGGGTGTCCCTGCCCTCCTCCGGCCGTCCCGACCTCCGGCACAAGGAGCCCCGCGCCAGCCGGGAGGCGCCCTCAGCCCCCGGCGACAGCGAGCGTGTCCAGCCGCAGCCCTCGGCTGGTACGGGCCGCCTTCAGCTTGTCGCAAGCTCACACACAGAGCTGTGCCTTATGCCGAATACATCTCTGTTCTTTGTCCTTTTAAAGAGTAAAGGGTCTCACTTCAGGGGAGAAACCAATCCATAAAGTAGAGGGCAATTTCTATATGTCTTGCATTAAATATATATACACGTGTGTGTGTGTGTGTGTGTGTGTGGACAAAACGACACGCTCACAGTTGCATGTTATGTGCCTGTCACCATACAGCACTTCCAAACATGCTCCCCAAGCTTCACAAAACACCAAGTTTCATCCGTGGTGGCGCTGACTTACTTCTTGTGTCCCCGTTGCCTGCGTGGCGCTGAGTTTTGCCTTGGAGTCCTCTCACAAGCTCCATCGGTGCTGTTGCTGCCTTCGCTCTTGCTTAAAGGCTGATTTTTCCATGGGATGACGTACCCAGGAGTGGGACTGAACTGTTTTAAGTCTCCTTGCCCTAGTGAGCTCCGGTCACCACAGTAACAAAAGGCGCAGAGTTGTTCACTGTGAAAGGGAAGATCATTACTTCGGTTTTTTTTTTTTTTTTTTTTTTTTGAAGAAACAGCAAAGGAGATCCTATCAAAGATCGACTTTCATGGCTATTCAAGCATTTTTAACAATGAAAACTCCCAAGTAATATACTCTTGCAAGCTGATTTCCAGTTACATAACAGAACTTTCACTATATTCACACAGGGCATATGATACACACAAACTCAAATATCCCCTTTACTCTAGCATTTAAAAAACAATACCTAAAACTTTGACAAAAAGATTTTTCTTTGTTTACAGAGCTGGGACTGTGAAGACATCCTTGTACCATTTGCAATTATGTTTTCACATTCGTAGCATAACAACAGCTCTGAAATGACAGCTCTGACAGCACTCCTTGTGTCGCATCATATGGAAGCCACTGAAAAATATTTCTATAATAAACATATCTACAGAGTTAAAATGCGAACTTCTGCAACTAATGCCATTCCCATTAAAACAGCTTAAAGGGAAAGCCATTTAACACATTTGCATGCTTAAATGGGCAATTTTGTTTTCTTCCTATGTATGCCCCCTAAGGCCCCTAAAAGATGCCTCAGGGAATGTGGCACCTGGGAAGATGCCTGGTTTTGAGTGGCTCCCATTTAAATAGATTTAAGTGCATCTCCAAAATGGTGTATTTGGGTTTGGGGCACTCTGTGTTGGGCAGGAGAGGGAGGAGGAAAGAGGAAATCTTAAGGCTGAATTCCCATAAAATAACTCATTAGATCTTGGAAATAATATAGAGTATCTGTGCTTTGCAGGCAAGTGACGTAAAAGCAGTAACAGAAAATGACAAAATTAAGAAAAGGGAAGTTTCTGTCTCTGAACAGAAGACGGTGAGAACCCAGCAGGGCCCTCTCCCTAGTGCTCAGACTACTGCCCACCAAGCTCCTGCTAAGAAACATCCCTCTTTGCACGTGTGGCCTTGGCCACATGTCCCTACACGATCCCACGTGAACCCAGGGCCAGC
Organism: Tinamus guttatus; assembly: GCF_059628265.1. Lineage (NCBI taxonomy): Eukaryota > Metazoa > Chordata > Aves > Tinamiformes > Tinamidae > Tinamus > Tinamus guttatus. Next base: position 11,398 of record NW_028289871.1, on the reverse strand, counting down.
ATTAGGAACCACAGGGACAGGCCGGTGGATGAGAAGTATCCAACACTTTGCAGATTTTTTTTTTTTTAACGAGGTAGCCAAAGATGGAAAGATGCAAAGAAAACAACAACAAAGATATTGCAAGAAAAGGGGAAATTGAGTAGTTGGAGCTGCTCTGCACAACTTTCTGTTTTCTAACTTACTTTTAACATGATAAAACAATAAATAAATGACTATTTGTATTTCTGTAAGCACACCCAGTAAGGCCTTACAGGCAGGGTTTGTGTGGATGGTGCAGCAAAGCACTTCACCCTAGCTGAGGCCAGAGAGATTTCGGAGGAGACTTTAAGAGATTTAAACTGGCAGCATGATGCTATCTAAATTTCAGCAGATACAAACACAAGATAATCCACAGTGGGATAAATAATTATGCATATATCCTGTTGGGACAGACTGACAAACCTCAGCGAAAGACTTGAGGATACTTATGACTAAGTAAACAGACCTCTTTCCTTAAAGCACAGAAATAGCAAACATGCGATTGGCAATGTTAACATTTCTGGAAGAGAAGCAAATAAATAAAACTCTGAAGAAGTGATTAAGCTAACGTTGAAGGCGAGGGCAATGCAGAGCTTTCCATGACAGCTCCTGGCAGCCACTGGGCGCAGGGACCTTGTGCGTCCCAGTGTCTCGGCCTCTCCTCGGCACGGGGCGGACGCCGGGGACGTTTCTGCATGGGCAAAGTTATGTCTGCATGGGCAGAAGGTGGAATTTTTAATTCATATTATCTGGGGATAGCAGGAAGGACTTCAAAACTCTGCGTTGGTATGTCAGCATTGCTGGTGGAAGGTCTCCGTGTGCGACACGAGCGCAGCCCGCATGCAAGGGAGGCAAAGACATGGAGACCCTGGCACCTCTAAGATCGAGCCCATGATCGGTTATCACAATTAGCGTATTTTCAGAACAGGCTAATTTAAAACACGGCAGAAGGACAAGGTGACGTCTTATTTTTTCTACAAGTTCCTGAGAAAAAAAAGAAGAATAAGCTTACCAATACTTTTTTAAAGTATATTTACGCTGCTCTGGATCAAAATACAAATTCATTGTTTGTAACTTCACCTTAATTCCTAAGCTTTTCTAGAACAAATTCCATTTTTTATAACCTTTTAAAACCCATAGCTGGCTCAATACCCATAGGTGCTCATGGACAGCACTTCATCCCAACTGGTTTCATCCATTTGAGGCACACACAAGCACACACACAAGAAAAGTGCTCAAAATCCAATAGACAGACAACTGGATTAAGGAGACACAGACAAAAGGCCCTATTGCCTTTTATTACAGCTGATGTCTACTGCCACCAGGCCATTACAGGAGACGCAGACTTCCTCGCAAGGTGTGTCCTGGCAACAAACATGGAGATTTCAGCCCTCTACCAGAGCTGTTTTGTCCATAAATTCTTATTTCATTAAACTGTCTGAATCAACTTAATGTTCTGTTCCACAAGGACTTCTCAACAAGCATCTAACATGCTCCAATCCTCCCCAATCCACATCCCAACAAAAGCAAAGCCAATGCCCCAGAGTCAGTTAAGCCTGGAGGAAGGGAGAACAGTCACCATTTCCTCTGCTCACCCCATGACATACAGTCATTAGGACTCATCCTAAGACACAGACTTTCCTGTTCAAAGGATTTCATTTCAATACGCTAAGGATTGGGCAACTGCTTGCACAATATTAAATCACAACCAGAAAATACGGTCTAGCTTGCCTGTAAATACTCATGGAGGGGATCAAGGTAAAATCGTCAAACTTCCGTTAACAGGCACAGAGACCAGGATTACCTGGACTTCAAGACCATCAAGGATCCCTGTAGTGAAACTTGCTGAAGTTTGCACAAAGTTCCTCCTGGATCCTCCTAAGCTGTCAAACAGCACCGGGGTATCCAGTGTCAGCCAAGACTTCTTGACAGCAGGCAGATGTGCAGACTGATTAATAAACACGATTTGTTGATGTGCTGGTCCGTACCTCTCCAGGCTGTGTTCATGCCCCGGCACAAACCCTCAGCGAGGCCCTGAATCCGCGTGACCCTCAGCGCTACTAGACATTCACCCACATTTTCCTTCCTAATATTCATATAGGGTGGGACTGAGGGCAATGCAATGATTTGGGGAATCTGACTATTACCTGTAATTCTGTGTATGAAGCCAGAGGAATTAATTTCCTTTCCTCCTCCTCCTAGGTGTAACTTCACCATTATCCCTTCACTGACACCCAGACCTTTACGATTCCCTGACTATCTCCAAGATCCCCAGAAGCAAGGGACCTATGTTCTGCACAGCTGTCAGTAAGATGCTTTAAGGCATACAAGGCTTTTTGTACTGAATGGTGAAGGGATGGGGAATTAAAGAAAATCCAAGTCTCCTGCTTCCCAGAGAAATTTTCAAGGTCATATTCTTTCAGCAAACATGCACAGATGAACCCAACCATCCTATAAACGGAACCTGGTAACAGCACAATAAACATGAACTCATGAACTCAACTCAATAGATGCTCTCCTATCTCTTTGCAAAAGCCTCCCAGCCTACTACAGAACACCAATTATCAAAATAATTCTGTTGTGCAGTCGTCTTTTCAAACAATCCAATTATTAAAAGCAGAGGTTGTTGCCACTTAAACAGGAAAAGGCAATGTAGTAGATCTGAGGAAACAGAGGGCATGGCAATTCTAACATGTCTAACATACTAAATCATGGGTGATCATTATTGCCACAATAATGACTGCCCTGAAGATGCACAGTTTTGGAAAGCATAAAAAAATGTATTTCATTCAACTTCTGGGTTGAAATGTTCATTGTGCCCTACTTAGCTTTCATATCACCATCTGTAGGAAAAAGAGGTGAACAGGATGTCATCTGATGTTTGCTATGAGTTTGTCTTTTAAGGAATTATGCAATAACTTTCTCAGCATCTGAAAATGCCTTCTTGATGCCTTTCACACACATTTTAGCATTTTTGAAAGGTGAAATTGTGAAGCGTAAACTCTTAGCTTGCGTAGGCTAAGCTGTTGCATAAATTTAAAATATGTTTTTATATTTGTTTTTCATCATTAAAAATACTTTAACACAATGAAATGGAACATTTGGGAGCAGAACAGAATTTCAGGGCATCATTTACACTGATTAATGAGGTAGACTGAAGAAAACTGGCCTTGAGAATCCATATCCCATTTAACACTGTTAGTAGTTTTAACCTATGTTAAGAGGCTAACTGAAACACTACAGGGGATCTACTATTTCCTTAGCTATGCCGAATTGTACAAAGTATTTTGCCTTCACTGTCATTTTATGCTGCGTTATTTAAAGAGGTAATTATTCTCTTTAGTGAAGATGCAACATTGTATCATTTACATAAATCCAAAGGGAGAGCTTAAAAAACGCAAACTGCATCTTAAAGGAAAAACTTCAGGTTGAAACAAGGCCAGAAGTCCACATCACTATTATGCATCTAGATCATTACACATAGACCGTGCATCCAATGCATGTGAGCTACTCACAGAGATAAAGTTCTTATAAGGCTTAAGAACAGAAAACTGCCTTTCTGTCTTCATCCAAAGACTCCAGAGCTCCCGTGAACATTTAGGGACTTATAACAAAGAGCCTTGGAGGAAAACTACCAAAGCAAACTTTGGAGAAACCCCACTACAATCTGTTAGAGTTTAAGAGGTACAGCATCACCAAGCCAATACACTGCCCTCCGGTTTAACCATACTAAAGGCAGAGAAGTACAAAATAAATGAAGACAGTCCAAAGAAAGAGAGGCAGATGTTCTCAAATGTAAGCTGTATTTAAACACGTTTTAAATGCAGAGTGCTCTCCTTCCAAAAGGAAACAATTACAGCTTAAACTTTTAAAAGCAGTTTGACATTCTACTATTACACAGCTGGTTTTAAAATGAGTATTTAGATTGCAGAGCACAATTCCTTTAAAAAAAGGGGAGGAGGGGAAGGGACTCATATGGACTTTAGATGAAGCATTTTCAAACTCTTTTTCAGTTTCAGAATGCACAAAGCAATTAAGCCACATTAGATATTAATTGCTTCCCAAGTTTTTCAGATCAGCACAGTTGGAAGTTTTCAGCTATACAACAATCTAACGACACTCCTCCCATTTGAGAGAAAGCAACCCCCCTAAATGTATCACCACCAACAAAACATTTTACTGACATTTTAAGATTTAAAAAAATAAGAAAACATGCTTTTATTCACAGGCAATATATGTCAGCTTGAACCTAAACATATGCATAAAACTCAGCTGAGATATCTTAACGTACCCTAAATACAGAAGGAGTTATTAGAAAGACAATGCTAAGTAAAGTGAATTTAAAGGTCTACTTCATGAGCATCTAGAAATCGTTCTTTAATGTCCAGCTGAACTCATTCTTACTCTGCAACAACACCAAAAACCACACAGAAGATGACAACGTGAACAGACCTCACACAGTTTGGTGACATTTAACCTGTGAGTGACAACCCAGACAAGGAAAGTCCTGTGTTTTTATCTTAAGTGTGCCCTCAGGCCCCTCGAGTACAGACTGTTCGAGCCAAACCGGCAAAGGAAATGTGACACAGAGCAATGCAGAAGCCTTCACAGAGGCAACAGCGTTCAGGAGATTCATCTCAGGCAACTTTAAGAACACTAAGCTGCGTCTTATAGCCAGAAAATTCCTGAAATTTAACGCATACTGTGCTGCTTTGAACAGAGGTGTTGTTCATAAAATTCATCAAAATTGTTTAGTTACATGTTGAATGGAAAAGCACGCTCTGCTGCACTATTCCAATTTTACGTGATCTTTTCTTTGAGAATGTATTTAGAAAACAGACGTGATGTGCAACAGAGGAGGTTCTTCTGTCACACCTCGACTGCGTCAGATCAAAGGTCTAACCAGCCCAGAGTCAGGGTTAGAACCAGGATAAGCAGATACACAGGTAGCATTTGAGACAAGGGCAAACATACATGATACTTCCCACGCCTCCAAGGATTTTCAGTTCAGGGCCTTCCTAAACCAGGCATGATTTCTATAGTTACGTTTAGTAATTCCCCACTTCTCTTCCAATCCGTTCTTCACAAAAACTTCCAGCAAGCCACAAGACCCCCTGGCAATGTTTCCATTACACAAATACCGGCTGCGTGAAGAGCCACCTCCTCCTGTTCCAAGCCCGGGCCCTACAAGTTTCACTGAACACCTTCAGTTTCTTGCATCAAAAGAAGCTGAACAACTGATAAGGAGCCACCGTCCTCATGGCACTGCTGGGGCCGCCTCCTCCCACGTCTGTTCTGCAGTTCTGTGTCTCTGACTGACTCAACTGGCCTCCACCCAAACACCATTCCCTATCTCCGACCACTCCTTCAGCTTCTCTGTGAATCTTTTCAAGTTTTGCTACATCTATTTTTGAAATTACAGAAACATTTTTCAGCAACCCTACAAAAATCAGCAGAAATTTGTTTTTTGAAATGTTTCTAATCTTACCAAGTAGATCATCTGTGCTCAGGCAAGGCTTTGACACAGCAAAGCTACAAGCTCAAAACCCGCCTTTTGGCCAAGCACGCTCCATTTTCTCTCTGTTTCCAGATGAAAGCAGACTCCCCTCGCAGCATCCTCACACTGTGAAGGAAGAGGCTTTAGCCAAAGGTTAGAGACTTGTTGGAATCATCTCTGCAACTACAGTTAATGGCTCTGCTGCAAGTCCAGATTTTGTCTGGCAATGTATTTACATTGCCAATACTATTGGCAACATATTTAAATTGCCAATTCTGATATGAAGAGGAGAAAAATCTCAATTTTATGTAGAGCAGCCAAGCTGGTGGTGAGGAGAACATGGTCTAAAGAACCTCCAGCTGCCACATTTCAGAGGGAAGAACATCTGCTCAAAGAGCAAATGGCTCTGCCCTGGCGTGGGAGCAACCAGGCAGAAACCAGTGCAGAGAGGCAGCCTAAAGAGGATGGGAGAGAGAAACTGCCCAAAACCCCCCGAGAGAGGCTGTGGGGGCCGACGTGGGACTCTCCTAGGCAGGCGGGGAAGCCGCTCGCATGAGGCAAGGGCTATTTCTAAACGCGGCGGCCGCTGCGGGGCCATCTTATGTAACCGTAACTCAAGTAGGGAAGGACCGGGCAACTGCCCTAAAAGGCTTCGACCTGGCTGATCGGTCAGGAGTGCCAAGTGTCATACGAGGGGTTTTTAAAATGGTTTTAAGATCTACAGAAAGCCGTGCACCACTTGGATGAACTCAAACCAGTGAGAATCCTCAGAGCTCAAAGAAACAGGATCTGTAAGGAAAGCAGGAACAAATTGCCAAGTTTTGTTCTAGAGTGCCCTGGGGAAACACACTAAGAGTCTCCTGCAAAGCTGGAGGAAGTTATCTATCCTCCTTGGAACAAGTATGAATGGGTTAAACTCTGGATGAAGGAAATTCAGATTAGACCTATTGAAAGCCATTCCAAGACTAGAAACAAGGAACCAATTGGAAAAGACTGTTTAGTGAAGATCTAGAATTTTTATTATTGAATTTTTCAGAAAAGTTTTATACAAACACTCGTCGCAAATGACATGTAGGGATCCACCCTTGGCACACGGAGTAAGCCAGTGACTTCCAAAGGTCCCTTCCTGCCCTCTGAAGCTGAGGCAGAAGTCCTTCAAGAATGATCAGTCATCCCATTTATCTCAAGACCCTTTCCCTAGTCAACATATGAGATGAACAGGATGGACAACCAGTAAATATTTAACTTTTACTCCTTTTTCAGTGTGTCTCTAATCTTTATCTACTGACAGTATCCAAATTGTGCTCTGAAAGCAGAATTAGTGATTCCACTCCAGCTTTGACTGGCCATTAATGTTAAGTAATTTAGCTTTGCAACACATGGAGTGATATCTCTCTGTAGACAAGAGAGGCCAGTCAGTTAGAGGAGAATATTCTAAGTGCTTGCACGGATCCAGGTCTAGAACCTAAGAGGCTAAAAGGAAAGCACGCAATGACCCAACAGCCTTGCTTCACGCCCCAGTCAGCTCCATTCTCCACAGCATGAAGTCTGGTAGAGACACATCCACACAAAACTATGAGTCATCATAATGCATGTGGACGAAAAAAAACAGTTTCATAAATAAACTTAATTCTGCTATTCTGCTCAATTCTGCTATTTCCTAGAACGTGTTTGATTTTGCAACTTTAGCAGTTTTTACACCTTCCTATATATTAAATCCAGCTCCCTCCTGCCTGAAGACCTAGGTTCTCTTGCCACCAGTGAAGTGTTATTCTGTCTAGATTATCTAATCTGCCACTCCACAATTTCTTTTTCTGCTGAGTGTTGCAAGCAATTTTGCAATGCTCTTCCTCTGAAGATTAAAAAAAAAAAAAAAGAAAAGATGAAGAATGAAGATAAAGTCCATGACTGCTATTTCACTGGACATCTTATTTCCTCTGTTCACACAGCCAGCAGATATTCACCACCCACCTCTCTTCCACGGAATAAAGCATCCCATCTCTCTACCTCCAGACTCCAAATTTGATCTTAGTAGCAGTAACCCCCAAATCAGAGGGAATGGTGCGACGGGACTGTAATGAAACCCATGCTTTTTCTTCAACTACAGAGGAAAGCAAGTAGGTGGGTTGCTCATTTTTCTGTAGTTTCATTGACAGTCTTAGAAGAGCAGATACTTAGGAGACCAGACTGCTAAAATAAATAAATAACTGCATGAAAATTCCAGCTTCTTCTTAAGATGCACACACACACACACACACACACACTCTCCCTTTACTCATTTCACCCTTTACCCTACCTCACCACTATGGCTCAGATGCCGTTTATTTTAGTGGGTTTGGCACACTGCTTTTTAGTAATGATCCTAAATCTGATCTTAAACCTTTCCCTCTTGACCTGCTTTGCAGTTAGTTCTCTGTTCTGTGCACCTCAAAGGTTCAAAAACTGACCATCTCCTCCATCACCTTCCTTGTAGATGTTCTTATTTCCCCTCAGCCTCAAAAGGGATCACCAGAAACCTCATACAAGTGAGAGCTTTGGCTCATTTCTGACCTATTGGAATCTGTCCTTCCCCACTGTGATGCTTAGGAACGTGTCAGAATTACTGTGTTTGAATAGAAAATTATTTGGTTCGCAAAAGATTTCATTTTATGTTCCACATGTCATGCTCCTCCTTAACACCTTTATCTTTACTACCAAAGATTGAAACCCTAAGGTGTCTTACACTCGCTGCTTACTGAAAAAGGGGATGCAAAAGTAACGCTACCCCATCTGCCTCAAACTCTGGGAGAGGCTTCGCTGCTTTTCTGTGCTCTAGGCAATTGCTGCACTGCCACTTCCAATACACTTCCATAATACTTCCATAATTCTTCTATGCCACACATAGCAATTTATTTCTCCATCTAGAAACATTTCCACTGGATTAAGTTACTTACACTATATCATAGCGTGTATGTATATCAGAAAATCTTATATGGTGTCTCCTAAGCTAGAGGCTTCAAGACTCCGCAGATTCACCCTTCACCCTGAACCTTGATACATTCCCTCCCACCACAACCCATCTAGTTTTTTATGTCATTATGAGGAGATCAAGCAGCTGTGTCAGCAACTAACATGATATCAATTCTGCACCCAAATCTCAACCCAAAACTACCTGGGATCTGAGAAAGCTCAGATTTCCAGTTATCTGATTCACATCGCTTAATACATTTCCTTCCAAAATACCAGAGACAGGGTCTGATTTCTATTATTTTAATTAGAAAAATAGCAGAATTTAACTTTTTAAATATTCTAATCAGCCAAATATTACCCTTCTAATATCCTTTCAAGCTTGACTGTTCAAAATCTACACTTTCTGTTAGCAAGATGACTAACATAAGTACAAACAAGGCCTGATGCAGTATCACACAGAGGTTTTCTTGGATGATGGTTGTCTAGCTCGTAAGAAACAAGTTTATGGCTAGGGAAAACACTGTAATCAACTACTCATGATAACAGTAATAAAGTAACCTTGAGAAACACAGAGAACACAGAGATGAAACAGGACTAAGAAAAGCTTTTGCAAATAATCCTAAACAGGATAAAAATAAAGAACCAAAACATTTGTTAAATTCAAACTGCTCCAAATAGCTTAGGAAAATTCCATTAAAAACAGTTTTTGTGTATTTAATTCCAAAGTATACAAATAAGATCTATTTTACTGAAATTCTCAATAAAAAGGAAAATGTTTTGGAAACCAACAAGCTTGTGAGAAAGTAAAATATGAAAATGATAAATGAAACAAGAGATGAAGTAAGTTTTTGTGTATGGGGAAGAGATGAAGAAGAAGCAAAATCACTAAGATTCTTCCCTCCAAACCTGCTGGAATATCACTATACCTGAAACTCTCAGAACTGCAATCTCCTGTACAGGGTGGAAAGTTATGTAAAGACTTAAACAGAGAAGTTCTGTCCTAGTTCTGTGGTACAGTTTCAACAGTGACCACCCACATATTCTGTTTTGGTTTTCCTCTTGTGTTACTTTCACTGCTTTTTGGGCAATTTATATTGACTAACAATTGAGAACAAAAATACAAACATTAATTTCTGTATTACGAATTCTGAAATAAAGAAAAAGATAGTATAGATGACTGGGGATTTTTTTCATTTTGTTCCTGAAAACATATAAATACAAACAGAAGCTTCAGAAATAGTTTCTTCAGCAAGATGACTGCAATGGGTATTTCCTTACCTTTCACTTATATGCTGTAATTTAAACAGTCAATATACGGCAAGCCTAGAGTTTTCCAGTGCCATCCTGAGGACAGCACTTTGGACACACGCTTTGCATCTCAATCTCCCTCTCGGCTAACTTGGCCACCAGCCTCCAACAGCCCAGGCTGCTGCTCGAGTCAAGACACCGTCCGTGGGACCCGCACCCACGGGCCAGCCCTGGCTCTGCTGCCGTCTCGTCGCTCACCCACCTGGTTTTAGCTTCGACACCAACAGAGGCAGTGGAGCTCGCAGACTCCTCAGATACTGAGCGCTGAAGAACTGGTGTTAGCTGCTTGGTGCCGTCCACTTCAGCCTGGGCATCCTCTTCTGCAGATTGCTCTTTGACTTCTGGGGAAAAAAAAATACAAAAAAGCCTATGAGCTGTATTTTGACCATGCCAAAACAGAGCTGTAAAATTTCTCTTGCAATATGAAGATATTTATATACAGATTAATCCAGGCAATTATTCTATCAGACATAACGAAATTAGATACTGAGGAAAATATCTCCCTTCACATTTAACTAAAGCATGAAACTGAATTCCTAGCAACTTACTTACATAACACAGCATCCTGACAGTGAACTGAAGATGTTTAATGAGAAATGGGGCACAGAGTGTTGTTAAATGACCGCTGTTTCATACAAGGTTGTATTTTTACATACGTTTTCAGCTTGTAGACTGCCAGAAGCAGCTCTCGCTCATCTGCCCTTTCATTCCAGAGCAACCACCAGGGTGACTACAATAATCTGGGTTATCATTAACCTCCTTTCGCCCAGATTAGTTTCAGTTTTGATCCAATTCCCAGCACTAGTTCATTGCTTCATGACATTAGGTCCACGCTGGCACAGGGCTGAGGAGGTGAAGGATGCAAGGAAATGGTTCATGCTAGCCTAAAATTCATGCCAAAGCATTGGAATATCAGCAGTTTTTGCAGTATCCTTTTAATTAGGCTAGTTGTTAGACAGAAATACATACATCTTATAATTGATACTGCTTCTTTGCCAAATTGCACTGTGCCATCAGGAACACAGCAGGATGCAGAGGCACAATGGAGCCAGTGGAGGCTGTGAAGGCAATCACACCTGGTATTTCATCCCTTGATTTTGAAACTTAAATAATATTAGAATCTCAGGTCTCTGGCAGATGTTCTTAATCTATCTAAGGACACTACGGCCTCCCTCTGCGGGTGTGAGCCCCACAGTGGCTGCATCACATGCCACACGGTACATAAACTCCAGTGAGCCTGGCTGGAGCCAACAGGTCAATGCGGGCAGCATTTCAAACAAATCCAACTCGAGTAAAGCAACAGATGATTTAGATGATTTATGCAGAAAACAAAACACACTCATCTCTTAAAAAAAAAAAAAAAAAAAAAAAGTCAAATGTTCCAAGAGACAGCAAGTACTGCATAGGATAAATGATTCAACTGGAGAAATTCAGAGGTAGAAGGATCTGTGAGACTGGGTGGGCAAGCACCAAAAGCTGCTCCAAGCTTTAATCTTATTTAAAAGAACAGTGATTGAGGAAAATCCTCATACCATAAAGCTGCAACTTTAGGAAAGTACTTCTTGGTCTGTAATACCAAAATTAAATGTCCTCCAGAGCAGAGAGAAAAGGACAGATCTTTTTTGT
>NW_028289870.1:0-43734 GCF_059628265.1 Tinamus guttatus | reverse complement strand
TTCTTTCTCCTCTTCTTTATGCTAGAATCATAGAATCATAGAATGCTTAGGGTTGGAAGGGACCTCTAGAGATCATCTAGTCCAACCCCCCTGCACACGCAGGGCCACCTAGAGCATGTGGCACAGGACTACGTCCAAGCGGGTTTTGAAGGTCTCCAGAGAAGGAGACTCCACAACCTCTCTGGGCAACCTGTTCCAGTGCTCTGTCACCCTCACTGTTAAGAAATTTTTCCTTAAGTTCCTGTGGAACTTTTGGTGCTTCAGTTTCCAGCCGTTTCCTCTAGTCCTATCAGTGGCCACCACTGAAAAGAGGCCAGCACCATCCTCCTCACTCCCTCCCTTGAGGTACTTATAGACACTGATTAGATCCCCTCTCAGCCTTCTCTTCTCCAGGCTGAACAGGCCCAGCTCCCTCAGCCTCTCCTCATAGGGCAGATGTTCCAGGCCCCTGATCATCCTCGTAGCCCTGCGCTGGACTCTCTCCAGCAGCTCCACATCTCTCTTATACTGTGGAGCCCAGAACTGGACACAGTACTACAGATGCGGCCTCACCAGGGCTGAGTAGAGGGGCAGGATCACCTCCCTCGACCTGCTGGAGACGCTCTTCTTGATGCACCCCAGGATCCCATTGGCCTTCTTGGCCACAAGGGCACACTGCTGCCTCATGGTCAACTTGCTGGCCACCATGACACCCAGGTCCCTCTCTGCAGAGCTGCTCTCCAGAAGGTCAGTCCCCAGCCTGTACTGGTGCCTGGGATTATTTCTCCCCAGGTGCAGAACCCTGCACTTGGCCTTGTTGAATTGCATGAGGTTTTTCACCGCCCAGTTGTCCAGTCTGTCCAGGTCCCTCTGGATGGCAGCGCAGCCCTCTGGGGTATCGGCTACTCCTCCCAGTTTCGTGTCATCAGCAAACTTGCTGAGGGAGCACTCTGTGCCTTCATCCAGGTCATTGATGAATAAATTGAACAGGACTGGACCAAGGACTGACCCCTGGGGGACCCCGCTAGCTACAGGCCTCCAACTAGACTCTGCACTGCTGATCACCACTCTCTGGGCCCCTTCTGTCTCCACTTCTGTCTCCCCTTCTGTCTCCCCTTCTTCTGTCTCTTTTGTCTCCCCTTCTTCTGTCTCTTTTGTCTCCCCTTCTTCTGTCTCTTCTGTCTCCTCCTCTGTCTCCTCCTCCTCTGTCTCCTCCTCCTCTGTCTCCTCTGTCTCCTCTGTCTCTTCTGTCTCTTTTCTTCTCTTTCTTCTGTCTCTTTTCTTCTCTTTCTTCTGTCTCTTTTCTTCTCTTTCTTCTGTCTCTTCTGTCTCTTCTGTCTCTTTTCTTCTCTCTCTTCTGTCTCTTTTCTCTCTTTTCTCTCTTCTGTCTCTTCTGTCTCTTCTGTCTCTTTTCTTCTGTCTCTTCTGTCTCTTTTCTTCTGTCTCTTCTCTCTTCTGTCTCTTCTGTCTCTTTTCTTCTCTCTCTTCTGTCTCTTCTGTCTCTCTTTTCTTCTCTCTCTTCTGTCTCTTCTCTCTTCTCTGTCTCTTTTCTTCTCTCTCTTCTGTCTCTTCTCTCTTCTCTGTCTCTTTTCTTCTCTCTCTTCTGTCTCTTCTCTCTTCTCTGTCTCTTTTCTTCTCTCTCTTCTGTCTCTTCTCTCTTCTCTGTCTCTCCTTTCTTCTCTTCTTCTGTCTCTTCTTCTCTCTTCTCTGTCTCTCCTTTCTCCTCTTCTTCTGTCTCTTCTTCTCTCTTCTCTGTCTCTTCTGTCTCCTCTTCTTCTGTCTCTTCTTCTCTCTTCTCTGTCTTTTCTGTCTCCTCTTCTTCTGTCTCTTCTTTCTGCTCTTCTTCTCTCTTTTCTGTCTCTTCTGTCGCTTCTGTCTCCTCTTCTTCTGTCTCTTCTGTCTCTTCTGTCTCTTCTTCTTTCTCTTCTTTCTCCTCTTTCTCCTCCTCTTCTTTCTCCTCTTTCTCCTCTTCTTCTTTCTCCTCTTTCTCCTCTTTCTCCTCTTTCTCCTCGCGGGAGAGAGAGTGAGAGAGAGCGAGAGAGCGAGCGAGAAAGACTGAGAAAGGGAGAGAGCGGGAGAGAGAGCGAGCGAGAGAGCGAGCAAGACTGAGAAAGGGAGAGAGCGGGAGAGCGAGCGAGAGAGCGAGCAAGACTGAGAAAGGGAGAGAGCGGGAGAGCGAGCGAGCGAGAGAGCGAGCAAGACTGAGAAAGGGAGAGAGCGGGAGAGCGAGCGAGCCCGAAAGACTGAGAAAGGGACAGAGCGGGAGAGAGAGCGAGCGCGAGTGCGAGACTGAGTAAGGGACAGAGCGGGGGAGAGAGCGAGCGCGAGCGCGAGACTGAGAAAGGGAGAGAGCGGGAGATTGAGCGAGCGCGAGCGAGAAAGACCGAGAAAGGGAGAGAGCGGGAGAGCGAGCGAGCGCGCGCGCGAGAAAGACCGAGAAAGGGAGAGAGCGGGAGAGCGAGCGCGCGCGCGCGAGAGAGAGGCCGAGAAAGGGAGAGAGCGGGAGAGCGAGCGCGCGCGCGCGCGAGAAAGACCGAGAAAGGGAGAGAGCGGGAGAGCGAGCGAGCGCGCGCGCGAGAAAGGCCGAGAAAGGGAGAGAGCGGGAGAGCGAGCGCGCGCTGCGCGCGAGAAAGGCCGAGAAAGGGAGAGAGCGGGAGAGCGAGCGCGCGCGCGCGCGAGAGAGGCCGAGAAAGGGAGAGAGCGGGAGAGCGAGCGCGCGCGCGCGCGAGAGAGGCCGAGAAAGGGAGAGAGCGGGAGAGCGAGCGCGCGCGCGCGCGAGAGAGGCCGAGAAAGGGAGAGAGCGGGAGAGCGAGCGCGCGCGCTGCGCGCGAGAGAGGCCGAGAAAGGGAGAGAGCGGGAGAGCGAGCGCGCGCGCGCGCGCGAGAGAGGCCGAGAAAGGGAGAGAGCGGGAGAGCGAGCGCGCGCGCGAGAGAGGCTGAGAAAGGGAGAGAGCGGGAGAGCGAGCGCGCGCGCGCGAGAGAGAGGCTGAGAAAGGGAGAGAGCGGGAGAGCGCGCGCGCGCGAGAGAGAGGCTGAGAAAGGGAGAGAGCGGGAGAGCGCGCGCGCGCGAGAGAGAGGCTGAGAAAGGGAGAGAGCGGGAGAGCGCGCGCGCGAGAGAGAGAGGCTGAGAAAGGGAGAGAGCGGGAGAGCGAGCGAGAGAGACAGAAAGGGAGAGAGCGGGAGAGCGAGCGAGAGCGGGCGCGACTGAGAAAGGGAGAGAGCGGGAGAGCGAGTGAGACTGAGAAAGGGAGAGAGCGGGAGAGAGAGCGAGAGCGAGCGCGAGCGAGCGAGACTGAGAAAGGGAGAGAGCGGGAGAGAGAGCGAGAGCGAGCGAGCGAGACTGAGAAAGGGAGAGAGCGGGAGAGCGAGCGCGCGCGCGCGAGAAAGGCTGAGAAAGGGAGAGAGCGGGAGAGCGCGCGCGACAGAGGCTGAGAAAGGGAGAGAGCGGGAGAGCGCGCGCGACAGAGGCTGAGAAAGGGAGAGAGCGGGAGAGCGCGCGCGCGCGCGACAGAGGCTGAGAAAGGGAGAGAGTGGGAGAGCGAGCGCGCGCGCGACAGAGGCTGAGAAAGGGAGAGAGCGGGAGAGCGAGCGCGCGCGAAAGACTGAGAAAGGGAGAGAGCGGGAGAGAGAGCGAGCGCGAGTGCAAGACTGAGTAAGGGACAGAGCGGGGGAGAGAGCGAGCGCGAGACTGAGAAAGGGAGAGAGCGGGAGATTGAGCGAGCGCGAGCGAGAAAGACTGAAAAAGGGAGAGAGCGGGAGAGCGAGCGAGGCGCGCGAGCGAGAAAGACTGAGAAAGGGAGAGAGCGGGAGAGCGAGCGAGCGAGCGAGCGCGCGAGCGAGAAAGGCCGAGAAAGGGAGAGAGCGGGAGAGCGAGCGCGCGCGCGAGAGAGGCCGAGAAAGGGAGAGAGCGGGAGAGCGAGCGCGCGCGCGAGAGAGGCCGAGAAAGGGAGAGAGCGGGAGAGCGAGCGCGCGCGCGAGAGAGGCCGAGAAAGGGAGAGAGCGGGAGAGCGAGCGCGCGCGCGAGAGAGAGGCTGAGAAAGGGAGAGAGCGGGAGAGCGCGCGCGCGAGTGAGAGAGGCTGAGAAAGGGAGAGAGCGGGAGAGCGCGCGCGCGAGAGAGAGAGAGGCTGAGAAAGGGAGAGAGCGGGAGAGCGAGCGAGAGCGAGCGCGAGCGAGCGAGACTGAGAAAGGGAGAGAGCGGGAGAGCGAGCGAGACTGAGAAAGGGAGAGAGCGGGAGAGAGAGCAAGAGCGAGCGCGAGCGAGCGAGACTGAGAAAGGGAGAGAGCGGGAGAGAGAGAGCAAGAGCGAGCGAGCGAGACTGAGAAAGGGAGAGAGCGGGAGAGCGAGCGCGCGCGCGCGCGCGCGAGAAAGGCTGAGAAAGGGAGAGAGCGGGAGAGCGCGCGCGCGCGAGAGAGAGGCTGAGAAAGGGAGAGAGCGGGAGAGCGCGCGCGCGAGAGAGAGAGGCTGAGAAAGGGAGAGAGCGGGAGAGCGCGCGCGCGAGAGAGAGGCCGAGAAAGGGAGAGAGCGGGAGAGCGAGCGCGCGCGCGAGAGAGGCCGAGAAAGGGAGAGAGCGGGAGAGCGAGCGCGCGCGCGAGAGAGGCCGAGAAAGGGAGAGAGCGGAAGAGCGCGCGCGAGAGAGAGAGGCTGAGAAAGGGAGAGAGCGGGAGAGCGCGCGCGCGCGCGAGAGAGGCTGAGAAAGGGAGAGAGCGGAAGAGCGCGCGCGCGCGAGAGAGGCTGAGAAAGGGAGAGAGCGGAAGAGCGCGCGCGCGAGAGAGAGAGGCTGAGAAAGGGAGAGAGCGGGAGAGCGAGCGAGAGCGAGCGCGAGCGAGCGAGACTGAGAAAGGGAGAGAGCGGGAGAGCGAGCGAGAGCGAGCGAGACTGAGAAAGGGAGAGAGCGGGAGAGAGAGCGCGAGCGAGACTGAGAAAGGGAGAGAGCGGGAGAGAGAGCGAGAGCGAGCGCGAGCGAGACTGAGAAAGGGAGAGAGCGGGAGAGAGAGCGAGTGCGAGCGAGAAAGACTGAGAAAGGGAGAGAGCGGGGGAGAGAGCGAGAGCGAGCGAGAAAGACTGAGAAAGGGAGAGAGCGGGGGAGAGAGCGAGCGCGAGCGCGAGACTGAGAAAGGGAGAGAGCGGGAGAGAGAGCGAGCGCGAGAATGAGAAAGGGAGAGAGCGGGAGAGAGAGCGAGCGCGAGAAAGACTGAGAAAGGGAGAGAGCGGGAGAGAGAGCGCGCGCGCGCGCGGGAAAGGCTGAGAAAGGGAGAGAGCGGGAGAGCGAGCGCGCGCGTGAGAGAAGCTGAGAAAGGGAGAGAGAGGGAGAGCGAGCGCGTGCGCACGAGAGGCTGAGAAAGGGAGAGAGCGGGAGAGCGAGCGCGCGCGAAAGGCTGAGAAAGGGAGAGAGAGGGAGAGCGCGCGCGCGCGAAAGGCTGAGAAAGGGAGAGAGAGCGAGAGCGAGCGCGCGCGAAAGACTGAGAAAGGGAGAGAGAGCGAGAGCGAGCGCGCGCGAGAAAGACTGAGAAAGGGAGAGAGAGCGAGAGCGAGCGTGCGCGAGAAAGACTGAGAAAGGGAGAGAGCGGGGGAGAGAGCGAGCGCGAGCGCGAGACTGAGAAAGGGAGAGAGCGGGGGAGAGAGCGAGCGCGAGCGAGAAAGACTGAGAAAGGGAGAGAACGGGAGAGAGAGCGAGCGCGAGCGAGAAAGACTGAGAAAGGGAGAGAACGGGAGAATGAGCGAGAGCGAGCGAGAAAGACTGAGAAAGGGAGAGAAAGGGAGAGAGAGCGAGCGCGAGCGTGAGACTGAGAAAGGGAGAGAGCGGGAGAGAGAGAGAGCGCGAGCGAGAAAGACTGAGAAAGGGAGAGAACGGGAGAGAGAGCGAGCGCGAGACTGAGAAAGGGAGAGAGCGGGAGAGAGAGCGAGCGCGAGCGCGAGACTGAGAAAAGGAGAGAGCGGGAGAGAGAGCGAGCGCGAGCGAGAAAGATTGAGAAAGGGAGAGAGCGGGAGAGAGAGTGAGCGCGAGCGCGAGACTGAGAAAGGGAGAGAGCGGGAGAGAGAGCGAGCGCGAGACTGAGAAAGGGAGAGAGCGGGAGAGAGAGCGGGAGAGCGAGCGAGACTGAGAAAGGGAGAGAGCGGGAGAGAGAGCGGGAGAGCGAGCGAGCGAGACTGAGAAAGGGAGAGAGCGGGAGAGCGAGCGGGAGAGTGAGCGAGCGAGACTGAGAAAGGGAGAGAGCGGGAGAGCGAGCGAGCGAGAAAGACTGAGAAAGGGAGAGAGCGGGGGAGAGAGTGAGCGAGAAAGACGGAGAAAGGGAGAGAGCGGGAGAGAGCGAGAGAGAAAGACTGAGAAAGGGAGAGAGCGGGGGAGAGAGCGGGAGAGCGAGCAAGGGAGAAAGACGGAGAAAGGGAGAGAGCGGGGGAGAGAGCGGGAGAGCAAGCGAGCGAGAAAGACTGAGAAAGGGAGAGAGCGGGAGAGAGAGCGAGAGAGTGAGCGAGAAAGGCGGAGAAAGGGAGAGAGCGGGGGAGAGAGCGGGAGAGAGAGCGAGCGAGAAAGACGGAGAAAGGGAGAGAGCGGGAGAGAGAGCGGGAGAGCGAGCGAGAAAGACGGAGAAAGGGAGAGAGCGGGAGAGAGAACTGGAGCGAGAGCGAGAAAGACTGTGAAAGGGAGAGAGCGGGAGAGAGAGCGAGAGAGCGAGCGAGAAAGGCGGAGAAAGGGAGAGAGCGGGGGAGAGAGCGAGAGAGCGAGCGAGAAAGGCGGAGAAAGGGAGAGAGCGGGGGAGAGAGCGAGAGAGCGAGCGAGAAAGGCGGAGAAAGGGAGAGAGCGGGGGAGAGAGCGGGAGAGCGAGCGAGAAAGGCGGAGAAAGGGAGAGAGCGGGGGAGAGAGCGGGAGAGCGAGCGAGCGAGAAAGACGGAGAAAGGGAGAGAGCGGGAGAGCGAGCGAGAGAGAGAGCGAGAAAGACTGTGAAAGGGAGAGAGCGGGAGAGAGAGCGAGAGAGCGAGCGAGAAAGGCGGAGAAAGGGAGAGAGCGGGGAAGAGAGCGAGAGAGTGAGCGAGAAAGGCGGAGAAAGGGAGAGAGCGGGGGAGAGAGCGAGAGCGAGCGAGAGAGAGAGCGAGAAAGACTGAGAAAGGGAGAGAGCGGGGGAGAGAGCGAGAGCGAGCGAGCGAGAAAGACGGAGAAAGGGAGAGAGCGGGAGAGAGAGCGAGAGAGCGAGCGAGAAAGACTGAGAAAGGGAGAGAGCGGGAGAGAGAGAGCGAGAGAGCGAGCGAGAAAGACTGAGAAAGGGAGAGAGAGCGAGAGCGAGCGTGCGCGAGAAAGACTGAGAAAGGGAGAGAGCGGGGGAGAGAGCGAGCGCGAGCGCGAGACTGAGAAAGGGAGAGAGCGGGAGAGAGAGCGAGCGCGAGCGAGAAAGACTGAGAAAGGGAGAGAACGGGAGAATGAGCGAGAGCGAGCGAGAAAGACTGAGAAAGGGAGAGAAAGGGAGAGAGAGCGAGCGCGAGCGTGAGACTGAGAAAGGGAGAGAGCGGGAGAGAGAGAGAGCGCGAGCGAGAAAGACTGAGAAAGGGAGAGAACGGGAGAGAGAGCGAGCGCGAGACTGAGAAAGGGAGAGAGCGGGAGAGAGAGCGAGCGCGAGCGCGAGACTGAGAAAAGGAGAGAGCGGGAGAGAGAGCGAGCGCGAGCGAGAAAGATTGAGAAAGGGAGAGAGCGGGAGAGAGAGTGAGCGCGAGCGCGAGACTGAGAAAGGGAGAGAGCGGGAGAGAGAGCGAGCGCGAGACTGAGAAAGGGAGAGAGCGGGAGAGAGAGCGGGAGAGCGAGCGAGACTGAGAAAGGGAGAGAGCGGGAGAGAGAGCGGGAGAGCGAGCGAGCGAGACTGAGAAAGGGAGAGAGCGGGAGAGCGAGCGGGAGAGTGAGCGAGCGAGACTTAGAAAGGGAGAGAGCGGGAGAGCGAGCGAGCGAGAAAGACTGAGAAAGGGAGAGAGCGGGGGAGAGAGTGAGCGAGAAAGACGGAGAAAGGGAGAGAGCGGGAGAGAGCGAGAGAGAAAGACTGAGAAAGGGAGAGAGCGGGGGAGAGAGCGAGCGAGAAAGACGGAGAAAGGGAGAGAGCGGGGGAGAGAGCGGGGGAGAGAGCGAGAAAGACGGAGAAAGGGAGAGAGCGGGGGAGAGAGCGAGAAAGGCGGAGAAAGGGAGAGAGCGGGGGAGAGAGCGGGGGAGCGAGCGAGAAAGGCGGAGAAAGGGAGAGAGCGGGGGAGAGAGCGGGGGAGCGAGCGAGAAAGGTGGAGAAAGGGAGAGAGCGGGGGAGAGAGCGGGAGAGCGAGCGAGAAAGGCGGAGAAAGGGAGAGAGCGGGGGAGAGAGCGGGAGAGCGAGCGAGAAAGGCGGAGAAAGGGAGAGAGCGGGGGAGAGAGCGAGCGAGAAAGGCGGAGAAAGGGAGAGAGCGGGGGAGAGAGCGGGGGAGCGAGCGAGAAAGGCGGAGAAAGGGAGAGAGCGGGGGAGAGAGCGGGAGAGCGAGCGAGAAAGGCGGAGAAAGGGAGAGAGCGGGGGAGAGAGTGGGAGAGCGAGCGAGCGAAAAAGACTGAGAAAGGGAGAGAGCGGGGGAGAGAGCGAGAGAGCGAGCGAGAAAGGCGGAGAAAGGGAGAGAGCGGGGGAGAGAGCGGGAGAGCGAGCAAGGGAGAAAGACGGAGAAAGGGAGAGAGCGGGGGAGAGAGCGGGAGAGCAAGCGAGCGAGAAAGACTGAGAAAGGGAGAGAGCGGGAGAGAGAGCGGGAGAGCGAGCGAGAAAGACGGAGAAAGGGAGAGAGCGGGAGAGAGAGCTGGAGCGAGAGCGAGAAAGACTGTGAAAGGGAGAGAGCGGGAGAGAGAGCGAGAGAGCGAGCGAGAAAGGCGGAGAAAGGGAGAGAGCGGGGGAGAGAGCGAGAGAGCGAGCGAGAAAGGCGGAGAAAGGGAGAGAGCGGGGGAGAGAGCGAGAGAGCGAGCGAGAAAGGCGGAGAAAGGGAGAGAGCGGGGGAGAGAGCGGGAGAGCGAGCGAGAAAGGCGGAGAAAGGGAGAGAGCGGGGGAGAGAGCGGGAGAGCGAGCAAGGGAGAAAGACGGAGAAAGGGAGAGAGCGGGGGAGAGAGCGGGAGAGCAAGCGAGCGAGAAAGACTGAGAAAGGGAGAGAGCGGGAGAGAGAGCGAGAGAGTGAGCGAGAAAGGCGGAGAAAGGGAGAGAGCGGGGGAGAGAGCGGGAGAGAGAGCGAGCGAGAAAGACGGAGAAAGGGAGAGAGCGGGAGAGAGAGCGGGAGAGCGAGCGAGAAAGACGGAGAAAGGGAGAGAGCGGGAGAGAGAGCTGGAGCGAGAGCGAGAAAGACTGTGAAAGGGAGAGAGCGGGAGAGAGAGCGAGAGAGCGAGCGAGAAAGGCGGAGAAAGGGAGAGAGCGGGGGAGAGAGCGAGAGAGCGAGCGAGAAAGGCGGAGAAAGGGAGAGAGCGGGGGAGAGAGCGAGAGAGCGAGCGAGAAAGGCGGAGAAAGGGAGAGAGCGGGGGAGAGAGCGGGAGAGCGAGCGAGAAAGGCGGAGAAAGGGAGAGAGCGGGGGAGAGAGCGGGAGAGCGAGCGAGCGAGAAAGACGGAGAAAGGGAGAGAGCGGGAGAGCGAGCGAGAGAGAGAGCGAGAAAGACTGTGAAAGGGAGAGAGCGGGAGAGAGAGCGAGAGAGCGAGCGAGAAAGGCGGAGAAAGGGAGAGAGCGGGGAAGAGAGCGAGAGAGTGAGCGAGAAAGGCGGAGAAAGGGAGAGAGCGGGGGAGAGAGCGAGAGCGAGCGAGAGAGAGAGCGAGAAAGACTGAGAAAGGGAGAGAGCGGGGGAGAGAGCGAGAGCGAGCGAGCGAGAAAGACGGAGAAAGGGAGAGAGCGGGAGAGAGAGCGAGAGAGCGAGCGAGAAAGACTGAGAAAGGGAGAGAGCGGGAGAGAGAGAGCGAGAGAGCGAGCGAGAAAGACTGAGAAAGGGAGAGAGCGGGAGAGAGCGAGAGAGAGAGCGAGAAAGACTGAGAAAAGGAGAGAGCGGGAGAGAGAGTGAGCGAGAAAGACGGAGAAAGGGAGAGAGCGGGAGAGAGCGAGAGAGAAAGACTGAGAAAGGGAGAGAGCGGGGGAGAGAGCGAGCGAGAAAGACGGAGAAAGCGAGAGAGCGGGGGAGAGAGCGGGGGAGAGAGTGAGAAAGACGGAGAAAGGGAGAGAGCGGGAGAGAGCGAGGGAGAAAGACTGAGAAAGGGAGAGAGCGGGGGAGAGAGCGAGCGAGAAAGACGGAGAAAGGGAGAGAGCGGGGGAGAGAGCGGGGGAGAGAGCGAGCGAGAAAGACGGAGAAAGGGAGAGAGCGGGGGAGAGAGCGAGAAAGGCGGAGAAAGGGAGAGAGCGGGGGAGAGAGCGGGAGAGTGAGTGAGCGAGAAAGACTGAGAAAGGGAGAGAGCGGGAGAGAGAGCGGGAGAGAGAGCGAGCGAGCAAGACTGAGAAAGGGAGAGAGCGGGGGAGAGAGCGAGAGCGAGCGAGCGAGAAAGACTGAGAAAGGGAGAGAGCGGGGGAGAGCGAGCGAGAAAGACGGAGAAAGGGAGAGAGCGGGGGAGAGAGCGGGGGAGAGAGCGAGAGAGCAAGACTGAGAAAGGGAGAGAGCGGGAGAGAGAGCGAGCGAGCAAGACTGAGAAAGGGAGAGAGCGGGGGAGAGAGCGAGAGCGAGCGAGCGAGAAAGACTGAGAAAGGGAGAGAGCGGGGGAGAGCGAGCGAGAAAGACGGAGAAAGGGAGAGAGCGGGGGAGAGAGCGTGGGAGAGAGCGAGAGAGCAAGACTGAGAAAGGAAGAGAGCGGGGGAGAGAGCGAGAGCGAGCGAGAAAGACTGAGAAAGGGAGAGAGCGGGAGAGAGCGAGAGAGAGAGCGAGAAAGACTGAGAAAGGGAGAGAGCGGGAGAGAGAGTGAGCGAGAAAGACGGAGAAAGGGAGAGAGCGGGAGAGAGCGAGAGAGAAAGACTGAGAAAGGGAGAGAGCGGGGGAGAGAGCGAGCGAGAAAGACGGAGAAAGGGAGAGAGCGGGGGAGAGAGCGGGGGAGAGAGTGAGAAAGACGGAGAAAGGGAGAGAGCGGGAGAGAGCGAGAGAGAAAGACTGAGAAAGGGAGAGAGCGGGGGAGAGAGCGAGCGAGAAAGACGGAGAAAGGGAGAGAGCGGGGGAGAGAGCGGGGGAGAGAGCGAGCGAGAAAGACGGAGAAAGGGAGAGAGCGGGGGAGAGAGCGAGAAAGGCGGAGAAAGGGAGAGAGCGGGGGAGAGAGCGGGAGAGTGAGTGAGCGAGACTGAGAAAGGGAGAGAGCGGGAGAGAGAGCGAGCGAGAAAGACTGAGAAAGGGAGAGAGCGGGAGAGAGCGAGAGAGAAAGACTGAGAAAGGGAGAGAGCGGGGGAGAGAGCGAGCGAGAAAGACGGAGAAAGGGAGAGAGCGAGAGAGCGAGCGAGAAAGGCGGAGAAAGGGAGAGAGCGGGGGAGAGAGCGGGAGAGCGAGCGAGCGAGAAAGACGGAGAAAGGGAGAGAGCGGGGGAGAGAGCGGGAGAGAGAGCGAGCGAGAAAGACGGAGAAAGGGAGAGAGCGGGAGAGAGAGCGGGAGAGAGAGCGAGCGAGAAAGACTGAGAAAGGGAGAGAGCGGGAGAGAGAGCGAGAGCGAGCGAGAGAGCGAGTGAGAAAGGCGGAGAAAGGGAGAGAGCGGGGGAGAGAGCGGGAGAGCGAGCGAGCGAGAAAGACGGAGAAAGGGAGAGAGCGGGGGAGAGAGCGGGAGAGCGAGCGAGCGAGAAAGACGGAGAAAGGGATAGAGCGGGGGAGAGAGCGGGAGAGCGAGCGAGCGAGAAAGACGGAGAAAGGGAGAGAGCGGGGGAGAGAGCGGGAGAGCGAGCGAGCGAGAAAGACGGAGAAAGGGAGAGAGCGGGGGAGAGAGCGGGAGAGCGAGCGAGCGAGAAAGACGGAGAAAGGGAGAGAGCGGGAGAGAGAGCAGGAGAGAGAGCGAGCGAGAAAGACGGAGAAAGGGAGAGAGCGGGAGAGAGAGCGGGAGAGAGAGCGAGCGAGAAAGACGGAGAAAGGGAGAGAGCGGGAGAGAGAGCGAGAGAGCGAGAAAGACTGAGAAAGGGAGAGAGCGGGAGAGAGAGAGCGAGAGAGAGAGCGAGCAAGACTGAGAGAGGGAGAGAGCGGGAGAGAGAGCGAGAGAGAGAGCGAGCAAGACTGAGAAAGGGAGAGAGCGGGGGAGAGAGCGAGAGCGAGCGAGCGAGAAAGACTGAGAAAGGGAGAGAGCGGGGGAGAGCGAGCGAGAAAGACGGAGAAAGGGAGAGAGCGGGGGAGAGAGCGGGGGAGAGAGCGAGAGAGCAAGACTGAGAAAGGGAGAGAGCGGGGGAGAGAGCGAGAGCGAGCGAGAAAGACTGAGAAAGGGAGAGAGCGGGAGAGAGCGAGCGAGAAAGACGGAGAAAGGGAGAGAGCGGGGGAGAGAGCGGGGGAGAGAGCGAGAGAGCGAGCGAGAAAGGCGGAGAAAGGGAGAGAGCGGGGGAGAGAGCGAGAGAGCGAGCGAGAAAGGCGGAGAAAGGGAGAGAGCGGGGGAGAGAGCGGGAGAGCGACCGAGAAAGGCGGAGAAAGGGAGAGAGCGGGGGAGAGAGCGGGAGAGCGAGCGAGCGAGAAAGACGGAGAAAGGGAGAGAGCGGGAGAGCGAGCGAGAGAGAGAGCGAGAAAGACTGTGAAAGGGAGAGAGCGGGAGAGAGAGCGAGAGAGCGAGCGAGAAAGACGGAGAAAGGGAGAGAGCGGGGGAGAGAGCGAGAGAGCGAGCGAGAAAGGCGGAGAAAGGGAGAGAGCGGGGGAGAGAGCGGGAGAGCGAGCGAGAAAGATGGAGAAAGGGAGAGAGCGGGGGAGAGAGCGGGAGAGCGAGCAAGCGAGAAAGACGGAGAAAGGGAGAGAGCGGGGGAGAGAGAGCGAGCGAGAAAGACGGAGAAAGGGAGAGAGCGGGAGAGAGAGCGGGAGAGCGAGCGAGCGAGAAAGACGGAGAAAGGGAGAGAGCGGGGGAGAGAGCGAGAAAGACTGTGAAAGAGAGAGAGCGGGAGAGAGAGCGAGAGAGCGAGCGAGAAAGGCAGAGAAAGGGAGAGAGCGGGGGAGAGAGCGAGAGAGCGAGCGAGAAAGGCGGAGAAAGGGAGAGAGCGGGGGAGAGAGCGGGAGAGCGAGCGAGCGAGAAAGACGGAGAAAGGGAGAGAGCGGGGGAGGGAGCGGGAGAGCGAGCAAGCGAGAAAGACGGAGAAAGGGAGAGAGCGGGGGAGAGAACGGGAGAGAGAGCGAGCGAGAAAGACGGAGAAAGGGAGAGAGCGGGGGAGAGAGCGGGAGAGAGAGCGAGCGAGAAAGACGGAGAAAGGGAGAGAGCGGGAGAGAGAGCGGGAGAGAGAGCGAGCGAGAAAGACGGAGAAAGGGAGAGAGCGGGAGAGAGAGCTGGAGCGAGAGCGAGCGAGAAAGACGGAGAAAGGGAGAGAGCGGGAGAGCGAGAGCGAGCGAGAGAGAGAGCGAGAAAGACTGAGAAAGGGAGAGAGCGGGGGAGAGAGCGAGAGCGAGCGAGCGAGAAAGACGGAGAAAGGGAGAGAGCGGGAAAGAGAGCGAGAGAGCGAGCGAGAAAGACTGAGAAAGGGAGAGAGCGGGAGAGAGAGAGCGAGAGAGCGAGCGAGAAAGACTGAGAAAGGGAGAGAGCGGGAGAGAGAGAGCGAGAGAGCGAGAAAGACTGAGAAAGGGAGAGAGCGGGAGAGAGAGTGAGCGAGAAAGACGGAGAAAGGGAGAGAGCGGGAGAGAGCGAGAAAGACTGAGAAAGGGAGAGAGCGGGGGAGAGAGCGAGCGAGAAAGACGGAGAAAGGGAGAGAGCGGGGGAGAGAGCGGGGGAGAGAGTGAGAAAGACGGAGAAAGGGAGAGAGCGGGAGAGAGCGAGAGAGAAAGACTGAGAAAGGGAGAGAGCGGGGGAGAGAGCGAGCGAGAAAGACGGAGAAAGGGAGAGAGCGGGGGAGAGAGCGGGGGAGAGAGCGAGCGAGAAATACGGAGAAAGGGAGAGAGCGGGGGAGAGAGCGGGAGAGAGAGTGAGCGAGAAAGACGGAGAAAGGGAGAGAGCGGGAGAGAGCGAGAGAGAAAGACTGAGAAAGGGAGAGAGCGGGGGAGAGAGCGAGCGAGAAAGACGGAGAAAGGGAGAGAGCGGGGGAGAGAGCGGGGGAGAGAGTGAGAAAGACGGAGAAAGGGAGAGAGCGGGAGAGTGAGTGAGCGAGACTGAGAAAGGGAGAGAGCGGGAGAGAGAGCGAGCGAGAAAGACTGAGAAAGGGAGAGAGCGGGAGAGAGAGCGAGAGAGCGAGCGAGAAAGACTGAGAAAGGGAGAGAGCGGGAGAGAGAGAGCGAGAGAGCGAGAAAGACTGAGAAAGGGAGAGAGCGGGAGAGAGAGCGAGAGAGCGAGAAAGACTGAGAAAGGGAGAGAGCGGGAGAGAGAGCGAGAGAGAGAGCGAGCAAGACTGAGAAAGGGAGAGAGCGGGAGAGAAAGACTGAGAAAGAGAGAGAGCAGGAGAGAGAGCGAGAGAGAGAGCGAGCGAGCAAGACTGAGAAAGGGAGAGAGCGGGAGAGAGAGCGGGAGAGAGAGCGAGCGAGCAAGACTGAGAAAGGGAGAGAGCGGGGGAGAGAGCGAGAGCGAGCGAGCGAGAAAGACTGAGAAAGGGAGAGAGCGGGGGAGAGCGAGCGAGAAAGACGGAGAAAGGGAGAGAGCGGGGGAGAGAGCGGGGGAGAGAGCGAGAGAGCAAGACTGAGAAAGGGAGAGAGCGGGGGAGAGAGCGAGAGCGAGCGAGAAAGACTGAGAAAGGGAGAGAGCGGGAGAGAGCGAGCGAGAAAGACGGAGAAAGGGAGAGAGCGGGGGAGAGAGCGGGGGAGAGAGCGAGAGAGCGAGCGAGAAAGGCGGAGAAAGGGAGAGAGCGGGGGAGAGAGCGAGAGAGCGAGCGAGAAAGGCGGAGAAAGGGAGATAGCGGGGGAGAGAGCGGGAGAGCGAGCGAGAAAGGCGGAGAAAGGGAGAGAGCGGGGGAGAGAGCGGGAGAGCGAGCGA
Source organism: Tinamus guttatus (assembly GCF_059628265.1). Lineage (NCBI taxonomy): Eukaryota > Metazoa > Chordata > Aves > Tinamiformes > Tinamidae > Tinamus > Tinamus guttatus. The sequence goes on along the minus strand of NW_028289870.1, from coordinate 28,711 downwards.
GCGAGAAAGACGGAGAAAGGGAGAGAGCGGGAGAGCGAGCGAGAGAGAGAGCGAGAAAGACTGTGAAAGGGAGAGAGCGGGAGAGAGAGCGAGAGAGCGAGCGAGAAAGACGGAGAAAGGGAGAGAGCGGGGGAGAGAGCGGGAGAGCGAGCGAGAAAGACGGAGAAAGGGAGAGAGCGGGGGAGAGAGCGGGAGAGCGAGCGAGAAAGATGGAGAAAGGGAGAGAGCGGGGGAGAGAGCGGGAGAGCGAGCAAGCGAGAAAGACGGAGAAAGGGAGAGAGCGGGGGAGAGAGAGCGAGCGAGAAAGACGGAGAAAGGGAGAGAGCGGGAGAGAGAGCGGGAGAGAGAGCGAGCGAGAAAGACGGAGAAAGGGAGAGAGCGGGGGAGAGAGCGAGAAAGACTGTGAAAGGGAGAGAGCGGGAGAGAGAGCGAGAGAGCGAGCGAGAAAGGCAGAGAAAGGGAGAGAGCGGGGGAGAGAGCGAGAGAGCGAGCGAGAAAGGCGGAGAAAGGGAGAGAGCGGGGGAGAGAGCGGGAGAGCGAGCGAGCGAGAAAGACGGAGAAAGGGAGAGAGCGGGGGAGAGAGCGGGAGAGCGAGCAAGCGAGAAAGACGGAGAAAGGGAGAGAGCGGGGGAGAGAACGGGAGAGAGAGCGAGCGAGAAAGACGGAGAAAGGGAGAGAGCGGGGGAGAGAGCGGGAGAGAGAGTGAGCGAGAAAGACGGAGAAAGGGAGAGAGTGGGAGAGAGCGAGAGAGAAAGACTGAGAAAGGGAGAGAGCGGGGGAGAGAGCGAGCGAGAAAGACGGAGAAAGGGAGAGAGCGGGGGAGAGAGCGGGGGAGAGAGTGAGAAAGACGGAGAAAGGGAGAGAGCGGGAGAGTGAGTGAGCGAGACTGAGAAAGGGAGAGAGCGGGAGAGGGAGCGAGCGAGAAAGACTGAGAAAGGGAGAGAGCGGGAGAGAGAGCGAGAGAGCGAGCGAGAAAGACTGAGAAAGGGAGAGAGCGGGAGAGAGCGAGAGAGCGAGCGAGAAAGACGGAGAAAGGGAGAGAGCGGGAGAGAGCGAGAGAGAAAGACTGAGAAAGGGAGAGAGCGGGGGAGAGCGAGAGAGAGAGCGAGAAAGACTGAGAAAGGGAGAGAGCGGGAGAGAGAGTGAGCCAGAAAGACTGAGAAAGGGAGAGAGCGGGAGAGAGAGTGAGCCAGAAAGACGGAGAAAGGGAGAGAGCGGGGGAGAGAACGGGAGAGAGAGCGAGCGAGAAAGACGGAGAAAGGGAGAGAGCGGGGGAGAGAGCGGGAGAGAGAGCGAGCGAGAAAGACGGAGAAAGGGAGAGAGCGGGAGAGAGAGCGGGAGAGAGAGCGAGCGAGAAAGACGGAGAAAGGGAGAGAGCGGGAGAGAGAGCTGGAGCGAGAGCGAGCGAGAAAGACGGAGAAAGGGAGAGAGCGGGAGAGCGAGAGCGAGCGAGAGAGAGAGCGAGAAAGACTGAGAAAGGGAGAGAGCGGGGGAGAGAGCGAGAGCGAGCGAGCGAGAAAGACGGAGAAAGGGAGAGAGCGGGAAAGAGAGCGAGAGAGCGAGCGAGAAAGACTGAGAAAGGGAGAGAGCGGGAGAGAGAGAGCGAGAGAGCGAGCGAGAAAGACTGAGAAAGGGAGAGAGCGGGAGAGAGCGAGAGAGAGAGCGAGAAAGACTGAGAAAGGGAGAGAGCGGGAGAGAGAGTGAGCCAGAAAGACGGAGAAAGGGAGAGAGCGGGAGAGAGCGAGAAAGACTGAGAAAGGGAGAGAGCGGGGGAGAGAGCGAGCGAGAAAGACGGAGAAAGGGAGAGAGCAGGGGAGAGAGCGGGGGAGAGAGTGAGAAAGACGGAGAAAGGGAGAGAGCGGGAGAGAGCGAGAGAGAAAGACTGAGAAAGGGAGAGAGCGGGGGAGAGAGCGAGCGAGAAAGACGGAGAAAGGGAGAGAGCGGGGGAGAGAGCGGGGGAGAGAGCGAGCGAGAAAGACGGAGAAAGGGAGAGAGCGGGGGAGAGAGCGGGAGAGAGAGTGAGCGAGAAAGACGGAGAAAGGGAGAGAGCGGGAGAGAGCGAGAGAGAAAGACTGAGAAAGGGAGAGAGCGGGGGAGAGAGCGAGCGAGAAAGACGGAGAAAGGGAGAGAGCGGGGGAGAGAGCGGGGGAGAGAGTGAGAAAGACGGAGAAAGGGAGAGAGCGGGAGAGTGAGTGAGCGAGACTGAGAAAGGGAGAGAGCGGGAGAGAGAGCGAGCGAGAAAGACTGAGAAAGGGAGAGAGCGGGAGAGAGAGCGAGAGAGCGAGCGAGAAAGACTGAGAAAGGGAGAGAGCGGGAGAGAGAGAGCGAGAGAGCGAGAAAGACTGAGAAAGGGAGAGAGCGGGAGAGAGAGCGAGAGAGAGAGCGAGCAAGACTGAGAAAGGGAGAGAGCGGGAGAGAGAGCGAGAGAGAGAGCGAGCAAGACTGAGAAAGGGAGAGAGCGGGAAAGACTGAGAAAGAGAGAGAGCAGGAGAGAGAGCGAGAGAGAGAGCGAGCGAGCAAGACTGAGAAAGGGAGAGAGCGGGAGAGAGAGCGAGAGAGTGAGCGAGCGAGCAAGACTGAGAAAGGGAGAGAGCGGGAGAGAGAACGGGAGAGAGAGCGAGCGAGCAAGACTGAGAAAGGGAGAGAGCGGGGGAGAGAGCGAGAGCGAGCGAGCGAGAAAGACTGAGAAAGGGAGAGAGCGGGGGAGAGCGAGCGAGAAAGACGGAGAAAGGGAGAGAGCGGGGGAGAGAGCGGGGGAGAGAGCGAGAGAGCAAGACTGAGAAAAGGAGAGAGCGGGGGAGAGAGCGAGAGCGAGCGAGAAAGACTGAGAAAGGGAGAGAGCGGGAGAGAGCGAGCGAGAAAGACGGAGAAAGGGAGAGAGCGGGGGAGAGAGCGAGAGAGTGAGCGAGAAAGGCGGAGAAAGGGAGAGAGCGGGGGAGAGAGCGAGAGAGCGAGCGAGAAAGGCGGAGAAAGGGAGAGAGCGGGGGAGAGAGCGGGAGAGCGAGCGAGAAAGGCGGAGAAAGGGAGAGAGCGGGGGAGAGAGCGGGAGAGCGAGCGAGCGAGAAAGACGGAGAAAGGGAGAGAGCGGGAGAGCGAGCGAGAGAGAGAGCGAGAAAGACTGTGAAAGGGAGAGAGCGGGAGAGAGAGCGAGCGAGAAAGACGGAGAAACGGAGAGAGCGGGGGAGAGAGCGAGCGAGAGAGAGAGCGAGAAAGACTGAGAAAGGGAGAGAGCGGGGGAGAGAGCGAGAGCGAGCGAGAGAGCGAGCGAGAAAGGCGGAGAAAGGGAGAGAGCGGGGGAGAGAGCGGGAGAGAGAGCGAGCGAGAAAGACGGAGAAAGGGAGAGAGCGGGAGAGAGAGCTGGAGCGAGAGCGAGCGAGAAAGACGGAGAAAGGGAGAGAGCGGGAGAGCGAGAGCGAGCGAGAGAGAGAGCGAGAAAGACTGAGAAAGGGAGAGAGCGGGGGAGAGAGCGAGAGCGAGCGAGAGAGCGAGCGAGAAAGGCGGAGAAAGGGAGAGAGCGGGAGAGAGAGAGCGAGAGAGCGAGAAAGACTGAGAAAGGGAGAGAGCGGGAGAGAGAGCGAGAGAGAGAGCGAGCAAGACTGAGAAAGGGAGAGAGCGGGAGAGAGAGCGAGAGAGAGAGCGAGCAAGACTGAGAAAGGGAGAGAGCGGGAAAGACTGAGAAAGAGAGAGAGCAGGAGAGAGAGCGAGAGAGAGAGCGAGCGAGCAAGACTGAGAAAGGGAGAGAGCGGGAGAGAGAGCGAGAGAGTGAGCGAGCGAGCAAGACTGAGAAAGGGAGAAAGCGGGAGAGAGAACGGGAGAGAGAGCGAGCGAGCAAGACTAAGAAAGGGAGAGAGCGGGGGAGAGAGCGAGAGCGAGCGAGCGAGAAAGACTGAGAAAGGGAGAGAGCGGGGGAGAGCGAGCGAGAAAGACGGAGAAAGGGAGAGAGCGGGGGAGAGAGTGGGGGAGAGAGCGAGAGAGCAAGACTGAGAAAGGGAGAGAGCGGGGGAGAGAGCGAGAGCGAGCGAGAAAGACTGAGAAAGGGAGAGAGCGAGCGAGAAAGACGGAGAAAGGGAGAGAGCGGGGGAGAGAGCGGGGGAGAGAGCGAGAGAGCGAGCGAGAAAGGCGGAGAAAGGGAGAGAGCGGGGGAGAGAGCGAGAGAGCGAGCGAGAAAGGCGGAGAAAGGGAGATAGCGGGGGAGAGAGCGGGAGAGCGAGCGAGAAAGGCGGAGAAAGGGAGAGAGCGGGGGAGAGAGCGGGAGAGCGAGCGAGCGAGAAAGACGGAGAAAGGGAGAGAGCGGGAGAGCGAGCGAGAGAGAGAGCGAGAAAGACTGTGAAAGGGAGAGAGCGGGAGAGAGAGCGAGCGAGAAAGACGGAGAAAGGGAGAGAGCGGGGGAGAGAGCGAGAGAGTGAGCGAGAAAGGCGGAGAAAGGGAGAGAGCGGGGGAGAGAGCGGGAGAGCGAGCGAGAAAGACGGAGAAAGGGAGAGAGCGGGGGAGAGAGCGGTAGAGCGAGCGAGAAAGATGGAGAAAGGGAGAGAGCGGGGGAGAGAGCGGGAGAGCGAGCAAGCGAGAAAGACGGAGAAAGGGAGAGAGCGGGGGAGAGAGAGCGAGCGAGAAAGACGGAGAAAGGGAGAGAGCGGGAGAGAGAGCGGGAGAGAGAGCGAGCGAGAAAGACGGAGAAAGGGAGAGAGCGGGGGAGAGAGCGAGAAAGACTGTGAAAGGGAGAGAACGGGAGAGAGAGCGAGAGAGCGAGCGAGAAAGGCAGAGAAAGGGAGAGAGCGGGGGAGAGAGCGAGAGAGCGAGCGAGAAAGGCGGAGAAAGGGAGAGAGCGGGGGAGAGAGCGAGAGCGAGTGAGCGAGAAAGACTGAGAAAGGGAGAGAGCGGGGGAGAGAGCGAGAGAGCGAGCGAGAAAGACGGAGAAAGGGAGAGAGCGGGAGAGAGAGAGCGAGAGAGCGAGCGAGAAAGACTGAGAAAGGGAGAGAGCGGGAGAGAGCGAGAGAGAGAGCGAGAAAGACTGAGAAAGGGAGAGAGCGGGAGAGAGCGAGCGAGAGAGCGAGCGAGAAAGACTGAGAAAGGGAGAGAGCGGGAGAGAGCGCGAGAGAGAGGGAGAAAGACTGAGAAAGGGAGAGAGCGGGAGAGAGAGCGAGAGAGCGAGAAAGACTGAGAAAGGGAGAGAGCGGGAGAGAGAGCGAGCGAGAAAGACGGACAAAGGGAGAGAGCGGGGGAGAGAGCGAGAGCGAGCGAGCGAGAAAGACTGATAAAGGGAGAGAGCGGGAGAGAGCGAGAGAGAGAGCGAGAAAGACTGAGACAGGGAGAGAGCGGGAGAGAGAGCGAGAGAGCGAGAAAGACTGTGAAAGGGAGAGAGCGGGAGAGAGAGCGAGAGAGCGAGCGAGAAAGGCGGAGAAAGGGAGAGAGCGGGGGAGAGAGCGAGAGAGCGAGCGAGAAAGGCGGAGAAAGGGAGAGAGCGGGGGAGAGAGCGGGAGAGCGAGCGAGAAAGGCAGAGAAAGGGAGAGAGCGGGGGAGAGAGCGAGAGAGCGAGCGAGAAAGGCGGAGAAAGGGAGAGAGCGGGGGAGAGAGCGGGAGAGCGAGCGAGCGAGAAAGACGGAGAAAGGGAGAGAGCGGGGGAGAGAGCGGGAGAGCGAGCGAGCGAGAAAGACGGAGAAAGGGAGAGAGCGGGGGAGAGAACGGGAGAGAGAGCGAGCGAGAAAGACGGAGAAAGGGAGAGAGCGGGGGAGAGAGTGGGAGAGAGAGCGAGCGAGAAAGACGGAGAAAGGGAGAGAGCGGGAGAGAGAGCGGGAGAGAGAGCGAGCGAGAAAGACGGAGAAAGGGAGAGAGCGGGAGAGAGAGCTGGAGCGAGAGCGAGCGAGAAAGACGGAGAAAGGGAGAGAGCGGGAGAGCGAGAGCGAGCGAGAGAGAGAGCGAGAAAGACTGAGAAAGGGAGAGAGCGGGGGAGAGAGCGAGAGCGAGCGAGAGAGCGAGCGAGAAAGGCGGAGAAAGGGAGAGAGCGGGGGAGAGAGCGGGAGAGCGAGCGACAAAGGTGGAGAAAGGGAGATAGCGGGGGAGAGAGCGGGAGAGCGAGCGAGCGAGAAAGACGGAGAAAGGGAGAGAGCGGGGGAGAGAGCGGGAGAGCGAGCGAGAAAGACGGAGAAAGGGAGAGAGCGGGAGAGAGAGAGCGAGAGAGCGAGCGAGAAAGACTGTGAACGGGAGAGACCAGGAGAGAGAGCGAGAGAGCGAGCGAGAAAGGCGGAGAAAGGGAGAGAGCGGGGGAGAGAGCGAGAGAGAGAGCGAGCAAGACTGAGAAAGGGAGAGAGCGGGAGAGAAAAACTGAGAAAGAGAGAGAGCGGGAGAGAGAGCGAGAGAGAGAGCGAGCGAGCAAGACTGAGAAAGGGAGAGAGCGGGAGAGAGAGCGAGAGAGTGAGCGAGCGAGCAAGACTGAGAAAGGGAGAGAGCGGGAGAGAGAGCGGGAGAGAGAGCGAGCGAGCAAGACTGAGAAAGGGAGAGAGCGGGGGAGAGAGCGAGAGCGAGAGCGAGCGAGAAAGACTGAGAAAGGGAGAGAGCGGGGGAGAGCGAGCGAGAAAGACGGAGAAAGGGAGAGAGCGGGGGAGAGAGCGGGAGAGAGAGCGGGGGAGAGAGCGAGAGAGCAAGACTGAGAAAGGGAGAGAGCGGGGGAGAGAGCGAGAGCGAGCGAGAAAGACTGAGAAAGGGAGAGAGCGGGGGAGAGCGAGCGAGAAAGACGGAGAAAGGGAGAGAGCGGGGGAGAGAGCGGGGGAGAGAGCGGGGGAGAGAGCGAGAGAGCGAGCGAGAAAGGCGGAGAATGGGAGAGAGCGGGGGAGAGAGCGAGAGAGCGAGCGAGAAAGGCGGAGAAAGGGAGAGAGCGGGGGAGAGAGCGGGAGAGCGAGCGAGAAAGGCGGAGAAAGGGAGAGAGCGGGGGAGAGAGCGGGAGAGCGAGCGAGAAAGGCGGAGAAAGGGAGAGAGCCGGGGAGAGAGCGGGAGAGCGAGCGAGAAAGACGGAGAAAGGGAGAGAGCGGGGGAGAGAGCGGGAGAGCGAGCGAGAAAGGCGGAGAAAGGGAGAGAGCGGGGGAGAGAGCGGGAGAGCGAGCGAGCGAGAAAGACGGAGAAAGGGAGAGAGCGGGAGAGCGAGCGAGAAAGACTGAGAAAGGGAGAGAGCGGGGGAGAGAGAGCGAGAGAGCAAGCGAGAAAGACTGAGAAAGGGAGAGAGCGGGAGAGAGAGAGCGAGAGAGAGAGCGTGAAAGACTGTGAAAGGGAGAGAGCGGGAGAGAGAGCGAGAGAGAGAGCGAGAAAGACTGTGAAAGGGAGAGAGCGGGAGAGAGAGCGAGAGAGCGAGCGAGAAAGGCGGAGAAAGGGAGAGAGCGGGGGAGAGAGCGAGAGAGCGAGCGAGAAAGGCGGAGAAAGGGAGAGAGCGGGGGAGAGAGCGGGAGAGCGAGCGAGCGAGAAAGACGGAGAAAGGGAGAGAGCGGGGGAGAGAGCGGTAGAGCGAGCGAGCGAGAAAGATGGAGAAAGGGAGAGAGCGGGGGAGAGAGCGGGAGAGCGAGCAAGCGAGAAAGACGGAGAAAGGGAGAGAGCGGGGGAGAGAGAGCGAGCGAGAAAGACGGAGAAAGGGAGAGAGCGGGAGAGAGAGCGGGAGAGAGAGCGAGCGAGAAAGACGGAGAAAGGGAGAGAGCGGGAGAGAGAGCGGGAGAGCGAGCGAGCGAGAAAGACGGAGAAAGGGAGAGAGCGGGAGAGAGAGCGAGAGAGCGAGCGAGAAAGGCGGAGAAAGGGAGAGAGCGGGGGAGAGAGCGAGAGCGAGCGAGCGAGAAAGACTGATAAAGGGAGAGAGCGGGAGAGAGCGAGAGAGAGAGCGAGAAAGACTGAGAAAGGGAGAGAGCGGGAGAGAGAGCGAGAGAGCGAGAAAGACTGTGAAAGGGAGAGAGCGGGAGAGAGAGCGAGAGAGCGAGCGAGAAAGGCAGAGAAAGGGAGAGAGCGGGGGAGAGAGCGAGAGAGCGAGCGAGAAAGGCGGAGAAAGGGAGAGAGCGGGAGAGCGAGAGCGAGCGAGAGAGAGAGCGAGAAAGACTGAGAAAGGGAGAGAGCGGGGGAGAGAGCGAGAGCGAGCGAGCGAGAAAGACGGAGAAAGGGAGAGAGCGGGAGAGAGAGCGAGAGAGCGAGCGAGAAAGACTGAGAAAGGGAGAGAGCGGGAGAGAGCGAGAGAGAGAGCGAGAAAGACTGAGAAAGGGAGAGAGCGGGAGAGAGAGCGAGAGAGCGAGAAAGACTGAGAAAGGGAGAGAGCGGGAGAGAGAGCGAGAAAGACTGAGAAAGCGAGAGAGCGGGAGAGAGAGCGAGAGAGAGAGCGAGCAAGACTGAGAAAGGGAGAGAGCGGGAGAGAAAAACTGAGAAAGAGAGAGAGCGGGAGAGAGAGCGAGAGAGCGAGCGAGCAAGACTGAGAAAGGGAGAGAGCGGGAGAGAGAGCGAGAGAGTGAGCGAACGAGCAAGACTGAGAAAGGGAGAGAGCGGGAGAGAGAGCGGGAGAGAGAGCGAGCGAGCAAGACTGAGAAAGGGAGAGAGCGGGAGAGAGAGCGAGAGCGAGCGAGAAAGACTGAGAAAGGGAGAGAGCGGGGGAGAGCGAGCGAGAGAGCAAGACTGAGAAAGGGAGAGAGCGGGGGAGAGAGCGAGAGCGGGGGAGATAGCGAGAGAGCAAGACTGAGAAAGGGAGAGAGCGGGGGAGAGAGCGAGAGCGAGCGAGAAAGACTGAGAAAGGGAGAGAGCGGGGGAGAGCGAGCGAGAAAGACGGAGAAAGGGAGAGAGCGGGGGAGAGAGCGGGGGAGAGAGCGGGGGAGAGAGCGAGAGAGCGAGCGAGAAAGGCGGAGAATGGGAGAGAGCGGGGGAGAGAGCGAGAGAGCGAGCGAGAAAGGCGGAGAAAGGGAGAGAGCGGGGGAGAGAGCGGGAGAGCGAGCGAGAAAGGCGGAGAAAGGAGAGAGCGGGGGAGAGAGCGGGAGAGCGAGCGAGAAAGGCGGAGAAAGGGAGAGAGCGGGGGAGAGAGCGGGAGAGCGAGCGAGAAAGGCGGAGAAAGGGAGAGAGCGGGGGAGAGAGCGGGAGAGCGAGCGAGAAAGGCGGAGAAAGGGAGAGAGCGGGGGAGAGACCGGGAGAGCGAGCGAGCGAGAAAGACGGAGAAAGGGAGAGAGCGGGAGAGCGAGCGAGAAAGACTGAGAAAGGGAGAGAGCGGGGGAGAGAGAGCGAGAGAGCAAGCGAGAAAGACTGAGAAAGGGAGAGAGCGGGAGAGAGAGAGCGAGAGAGAGAGCGTGAAAGACTGTGAAAGGGAGAGAGCGGGAGAGAGAGCGAGAGAGAGAGCGAGAAAGACTGTGAAAGGGAGAGAGCGGGAGAGAGAGCGAGAGAGCGAGCGAGAAAGGCGGAGAAAGGGAGAGAGCGGGGGAGAGAGCGGGAGAGCGAGCGAGCGAGAAAGACGGAGAAAGGGAGAGAGCGGGGGAGAGAGCGGTAGAGCGAGCGAGCGAGAAAGATGGAGAAAGGGAGAGAGCGGGGGAGAGAGCGGGAGAGCGAGCAAGCGAGAAAGACGGAGAAAGGGAGAGAGCGGGGGAGAGAGAGCGAGCGAGAAAGACGGAGAAAGGGAGAGAGCGGGAGAGAGAGCGGGAGAGAGAGCGAGCGAGAAAGACGGAGAAAGGGAGAGAGCGGGAGAGAGAGCGGGAGAGCGAGCGAGCGAGAAAGACGGAGAAAGGGAGAGAGCGGGAGAGAGAGCGAGAGAGCGAGCGAGAAAGGCGGAGAAAGGGAGAGAGCGGGGGAGAGAGCGAGAGAGCGAGCGAGAAAGGCGGAGAAAGGGAGAGAGCGGGGGAGAGAGCGGGAGAGAGAGCGAGCGAGAAAGACGGAGAAAGGGAGAGAGCGGGAGAGAGAGCGGGAGAGAGAGCGAGCGAGAAAGACGGAGAAAGGGAGAGGGCGGGAGAGAGAGCTGGAGCGAGAGCGAGCGAGAAAGACTGAGAAAGGGAGAGAGCGGGAGAGCGAGAGCGAGCGAGAGAGAGAGCGAGAAAGACTGAGAAAGGGAGAGAGCGGGGGAGAGAGCGAGAGCGAGCGAGCGAGAAAGACTGAGAAAGGGAGAGAGCGGGGGAGAGAGCGAGAGAGCGAGCGAGAAAGACTGAGAAAGGGAGAGAGCGGGAGAGCGAGAGCGAGCGAGAGAGAGAGCGAGAAAGACTGAGAAAGGGAGAGAGCGGGGGAGAGAGCGAGAGAGCGAGCGAGAAAGGCGGAGAAAGGGAGAGAGCGGGGGAGAGAGCGAGAGCGAGCGAGCGAGAAAGACTGATAAAGGGAGAGAGCGGGAGAGAGCGAGAGAGAGAGCGAGAAAGACTGAGAAAGGGAGAGAGCGGGAGAGAGAGCGAGAGAGCGAGAAAGACTGTGAAAGGGAGAGAGCGGGAGAGAGAGCGAGAGAGCGAGCGAGAAAGGCAGAGAAAGGGAGAGAGCGGGGGAGAGAGCGAGAGAGCGAGCGAGAAAGGCGGAGAAAGGGAGAGAGCGGGAGAGCGAGAGCGAGCGAGAGAGAGAGCGAGAAAGACTGAGAAAGGGAGAGAGCGGGGGAGAGAGCGAGAGCGAGCGAGCGAGAAAGACGGAGAAAGGGAGAGAGCGGGAGAGAGAGCGAGAGAGCGAGCGAGAAAGACTGAGAAAGGGAGAGAGCGGGAGAGAGCGAGAGAGAGAGCGAGAAAGACTGAGAAAGGGAGAGAGCGGGAGAGAGAGCGAGAGAGCGAGAAAGACTGAGAAAGGGAGAGAGCGGGAGAGAGAGCGAGAAAGACTGAGAAAGCGAGAGAGCGGGAGAGAGAGCGAGAGAGAGAGCGAGCAAGACTGAGAAAGGGAGAGAGCGGGAGAGAAAAACTGAGAAAGAGAGAGAGCGGGAGAGAGAGCGAGAGAGCGAGCGAGCAAGACTGAGAAAGGGAGAGAGCGGGAGAGAGAGCGAGAGAGTGAGCGAACGAGCAAGACTGAGAAAGGGAGAGAGCGGGAGAGAGAGCGGGAGAGAGAGCGAGCGAGCAAGACTGAGAAAGGGAGAGAGCGGGAGAGAGAGCGAGAGCGAGCGAGAAAGACTGAGAAAGGGAGAGAGCGGGGGAGAGCGAGCGAGAAAGACGGAGAAAGGGAGAGAGCGGGGGAGAGAGCGAGAGAGCAAGACTGAGAAAGGGAGAGAGCGGGGGAGAGAGCGAGAGCGGGGGAGATAGCGAGAGAGCAAGACTGAGAAAGGGAGAGAGCGGGGGAGAGAGCGAGAGCGAGCGAGAAAGACTGAGAAAGGGAGAGAGCGGGGGAGAGCGAGCGAGAAAGACGGAGAAAGGGAGAGAGCGGGGGAGAGAGCGGGGGAGAGAGCGGGGGAGAGAGCGAGAGAGCGAGCGAGAAAGGCGGAGAATGGGAGAGAGCGGGGGAGAGAGCGAGAGAGCGAGCGAGAAAGGCGGAGAAAGGGAGAGAGCGGGGGAGAGAGCGGGAGAGCGAGCGAGAAAGGCGGAGAAAGGAGAGAGCGGGGGAGAGAGCGGGAGAGCGAGCGAGAAAGGCGGAGAAAGGGAGAGAGCGGGGGAGAGAGCGGGAGAGCGAGCGAGAAAGGCGGAGAAAGGGAGAGAGCGGGGGAGAGAGCGGGAGAGCGAGCGAGAAAGGCGGAGAAAGGGAGAGAGCGGGGGAGAGACCGGGAGAGCGAGCGAGCGAGAAAGACGGAGAAAGGGAGAGAGCGGGAGAGCGAGCGAGAAAGACTGAGAAAGGGAGAGAGCGGGGGAGAGAGAGCGAGAGAGCAAGCGAGAAAGACTGAGAAAGGGAGAGAGCGGGAGAGAGAGAGCGAGAGAGAGAGCGTGAAAGACTGTGAAAGGGAGAGAGCGGGAGAGAGAGCGAGAGAGAGAGCGAGAAAGACTGTGAAAGGGAGAGAGCGGGAGAGAGAGCGAGAGAGCGAGCGAGAAAGGCGGAGAAAGGGAGAGAGCGGGGGAGAGAGCGGGAGAGCGAGCGAGCGAGAAAGACGGAGAAAGGGAGAGAGCGGGGGAGAGAGCGGTAGAGCGAGCGAGCGAGAAAGATGGAGAAAGGGAGAGAGCGGGGGAGAGAGCGGGAGAGCGAGCAAGCGAGAAAGACGGAGAAAGGGAGAGAGCGGGGGAGAGAGAGCGAGCGAGAAAGACGGAGAAAGGGAGAGAGCGGGAGAGAGAGCGGGAGAGAGAGCGAGCGAGAAAGACGGAGAAAGGGAGAGAGCGGGAGAGAGAGCGGGAGAGCGAGCGAGCGAGAAAGACGGAGAAAGGGAGAGAGCGGGAGAGAGAGCGAGAGAGCGAGCGAGAAAGGCGGAGAAAGGGAGAGAGCGGGGGAGAGAGCGAGAGAGCGAGCGAGAAAGGCGGAGAAAGGGAGAGAGCGGGGGAGAGAGCGGGAGAGAGAGCGAGCGAGAAAGACGGAGAAAGGGAGAGAGCGGGAGAGAGAGCGGGAGAGAGAGCGAGCGAGAAAGACGGAGAAAGGGAGAGGGCGGGAGAGAGAGCTGGAGCGAGAGCGAGCGAGAAAGACTGAGAAAGGGAGAGAGCGGGAGAGCGAGAGCGAGCGAGAGAGAGAGCGAGAAAGACTGAGAAAGGGAGAGAGCGGGGGAGAGAGCGAGAGCGAGCGAGCGAGAAAGACTGAGAAAGGGAGAGAGCGGGGGAGAGAGCGAGAGAGCGAGCGAGAAAGACTGAGAAAGGGAGAGAGCGGGAGAGCGAGAGCGAGCGAGAGAGAGAGCGAGAAAGACTGAGAAAGGGAGAGAGCGGGGGAGAGAGCGAGAGCGAGCGAGAAAGACTGAGAAAGGGAGAGAGCGGGAGAGAGAGCGAGAGAGCGAGCGAGCAAGACTGAGAAAGGGAGAGAGCGGGAGAGAGAGCGGGAGAGAACGACTGAGAAAGAGAGAGAGCGGGGGAGAAAGCGGGAGAGAGAGCGAGCGAGCAAGACTGAGAAAGGGAGAGAGCGGGAGAGAGAGAGAGAGAGAGAGAGCAAGCGAGCAAGACTGAGAAAGGGAGAGAGCGGGAGAGAGAGCGAGAGAGAGAGCGAGCGAGCAAGACTGAGAAAGGGAGAGAGCGGGAGAGAGAGCGAGAGAGAGAGAGAGCGCGAGCAAGACTGAGAAAGGGAGAGAGCGGGAGAGAGAGCGAGAGAGTGAGCGAGCGCGAAAGACTGAGAAAGGGAGAGAGCGGGAGAGAGAGTGAGCGAGAAAGACTGAGAAAGGGAGAGAGCGGGAGAGAGAGCGGGAGAGCGAGCGAGCAAGACTGAGAAAGGGAGAGAGCGGGAGAAAGAGCAGGAGAGAGAGCGAGAAAGACTGAGAAAGGGAGAGAGCGGGAGAGAGAGCGAGAGAGAGAGCGAGAAAGACTGAGAAAGGGAGAGAGTGGGAGAGAGAGCGAGAGAGAGAGCGAGCGAGAAAGACTGAGAAAGGGAGAGAGCGGGAGAGAGAGCGAGCGAGAAAGACTGAGAAAGGGAGAGAGCGGGAGAGAGAGCGAGAGAGAGAGCGAGAAAGACTGAGAAAGGGAGAGAGCGGGAGAGAGAGCGAGAGAGAGAGCGAGCGAGACTGAGAAAGGGAGAGAGCGGGAGAGAGAGAGCGAGAGAGCGAGCGAGCAAGACTGAGAAAGGGAGAGAGCGGGAGAGAGAGCGAGAGAGAGAGCGAGCAAGACTGAGAAAGGGAGAGAGCGAGAAAGGGAGAGAGTGGGAGAGAGAGCGGGAGAGAGAGCGAGAAAGGGAGAGAGCGGGAGAGAGAGCGAGAAAGACTGAGAAAGGGAGAGAGCGGGAGAGCAAGCGCGAGAGCGAGCAAGAAAGACGGAGAAAGGGAGAGAGCGGGAGAGCGAGCGGGAGAGCGAGCGAGAAAGACGGAGAAAGGGAGAGAGCGGGAGAGCGAGCGGGAGAGAGCGAGAAAGACGGAAAAAGGGAGAGAGCGGGAGAGAGCGAGAAAGACGGAGAAAGGGAGAGAGTGGGAGAGCGAGCGGGAGAGCGAGCGAGAAAGACGGAGAAAGGGAGAGAGCGGGAGAGCGAGCGGGAGAGCGAGCGAGAAAGACGGAGAAAGGGAGAGAGCGGGAGAGCGAGCGAGAGAGCGAGCGAGAAAGACGGAGAAAGGGAGAGAGCGGGAGAGCGAGCGAGAGAGCGAGCGAGAAAGACGGAGAAAGGTTGAGAGCGGGAGAGCGAGCGAGAGAGAGCGAGAAAGACGGAGAAAGGGAGAGAGCGGGAGAAAGAGCGGGAGAGAGAGCGAGCAAGAGCGAGAAAGACTGAGAAAGGGAGAGAGCGGGAGAGAGCGAGAAAGACGGAGAAAGGGAGAGAGCGGGAGAGAGAGCGGGAGAGAGAGCGAGCAAGAGCGAGAAAGACTGAGAAAGGGAGAGAGCGGGAGAGAGAGCGAGAGAGAGAGCGAGTAAGAGCGAGAAAGACTGAGAAAGGGAGAGAGAGCGAGAGAGAGAGCGAGCAAGAGCGAGAAAGACTGAGAAAAGGAGAGAGCGGGAGAGAGAGCGAGAGAGAGAGCGAGAAAGAGTGAGAAAGGGAGAGAGCGAGAGAGAGAGAGAGAGAAAGACTGAAAGGGAGAGAGCGAGAGAGAGAGAGAGCGAGAAAGACTGAGAAAGGGAGAGAGCGGGAGAGAGAGCAGGAGAGAGAGCGAGCAAGAGCGAGAAAGACTGAAAAAGGGAGAGAGCGGGAGAGCAAGAGAGCGAGAAAGACTGAGAAAGGGAGAGAGCTGGAGAGACAGCGAGAGAGAGAGCCGGAGAGAGCGAGAAAGCCTGAAAAAGGGGGAGAGCGGGAGAGAGAGCGAGAGAGAGAGCGGGAGAGAGAGCGAGAGAGAGAGCAAGAGCGAGGAAGGCTGCGAAAGGGAGAGAGCAAGAGAGAGAGAGAGAGAGAAAGACTGAGAAAGAGAGAGAGCGGGAGAGAGCGAGAGAGAGAGCGAGAAAGAGAGAGCGAGACAGAAAGGGAGAGAGCTAGAGAGAGAGAGAGAGAGTGAGAAAGGCTAAGGGAGAGAGGGAGTGAGAGAGCGAGAGAGAGAAAGAGAGAGAAAGACTGAGAAAGGGAGAGAGCGGGATAGAGAGCGAGAGAGAGAGAGAGAGCGAGAGAGAGCGAGAAAGATTGAGAAAGGCAGAGAGAGCGGGAGAGAGAATGGGAGAGAGAGCGAGAGAGAGAGAGCGAGAAAGACTGAGAAAGTAAGAGAGCGGGAGAGAGAGCGAGAGAGAGCGAGAGAGAGAGAGGAAAAGCCTGAGAAAGGGTGAGAGCGGGAGAGAGATCGAGAGAGAGAGAAAAAAAGACTGAGAAAGGAAGAGTGCGGGAGAGAGAGCGAGAGAGAGAGAGAGCGAGAAAGACTGAAAGGGAGAGAGCAGGAGAGAGAGCGAGAGAGAGCGAGAAAGACGGAGAAAGGGAGAGAGCTGGAGAGCGAGAGAGAGCGAGAAAGAGTGAGAAAGGGAGAGAGCGGGAGAGAGCGAGAGAGAGAGAGAGAGAAACACTGAAAGGGAGAGAGCGAGAGAGAGAGAGAGTGAGAAAGACTGAGAAAGGGAGAGAGCGGGAGAGAGCGAGAGAGAGAGAGAGAGAAAGACTGAAAGGGAGAGAGCGGGAGAGAGAGCGAGAGAGAGAGAGAGCGAGAAAGACTGAAAGGGAGAGAGCGGGAGAGAGAGCGAGAGAGAGCGAGAAAGACGGAGAAAGGGAGAGAGCTGGAGAGCGAGAGAGAGCGAGAAAGACGGAGAAAGGGAGAGAGCGGGAGAGAGAGCGGGAGAGAGAGCGAGCAAGAGCGAGAAAGACTGAAAAAGGGAGAGAGCGGGAGAGCAAGAGAGCGAGAAAGACTGAGAAAGGGAGAGAGCTGGAGAGACAGCGAGAGAGAGAGCCGGAGAGAGCGAGAAAGCCTGAAAAAGGGGGAGAGCGGGAGAGAGAGCGAGAGAGAGAGCGGGAGAGAGAGCGAGAGAGAGAGCAAGAGCGAGGAAGGCTGCGAAAGGGAGAGAGCAGGAGAGAGAGAGAGCGAGAGTGAGTGAGAGAGAGAGCGAGGAAGATGGAGAAAGGGCGAGAGCGGGAGAGCGAGAGAGAGAGAGAAAGGGAGAGAGCAAGAGAGCAAGAGCGAGAGAGAGAAAGCGAGTGTGAGAGAGCGAGAAAGACTGAGAAAGGGAGAGAGCAAGAGAGAGAGAGAGAGAAAGACTGAGAAAGAGAGAGAGAGGGAGAGAGCGAGAGAGAGAGAGCGAGAGAGAGAGAGAAAGACTGCAAAAGTGTGAGAGCGGGAGAGAGAGAGCGAGAAAGACTGAGAAAGGAAGAGAGCGGGAGAGAGAGCGAGAGAGAGAAAGACTGAGAAAGGGAGAGAGCAAGAGAGAGAGAGAGAGAGAAAGACTGAGAAAGAGAGAGAGCGGGAGAGAGCGAGAGAGAGAGCGAGAAAGAGAGAGCGAGACAGAAAGGGAGAGAGCTAGAGAGAGAGAGAGAGAGTGAGAAAGGCTAAGGGAGAGAGGGAGTGAGAGAGCGAGAGAGAGAGAGAGAAAGACTGAGAAAGGGAGAGAGCGGGATAGAGAGCGAGAGAGAGAGAGAGCGAGAGAGAGCGAGAAAGATTGAGAAAGGGAGAGAGCGGGAGAGAGAATGGGAGAGAGAGCGAGAGAGAGAGAGAGCGAGAAAGACTGAGAAAGTAAGAGAGCGGGAGAGAGAGCGAGAGAGAGCGAGAGAGAGAGAGGAAAAGCCTGAGAAAGGGTGAGAGCGGGAGAGAGATCGAGAGAGAGAGAAAAAAAGACTGAGAAAGGAAGAGTGCGGGAGAGAGAGCGAGAGAGTGAGAGCGAGAAAGACTGAGAAGGGGAGAGAGCGGGAGAGAGAGCGAGAGAGCACGAGCGAGAAAGACTGAGAAGGGGAGAGAACGGGAGAGAGAGTGAGAGAGACAGAGGAAAAGCCTGAGAAAGGGTAAGAGCGGGAGAGAGAGCGAGAGCGAGAGCAAGAAACACTGAGAAAGGATGAGAGCGGGAGGGAAAACGGGAGAGAGAGCGAGAGAGAGAGAGGAAGAGACTCAGAAAGGGAGAGAGCGGGAGAGAGAGCGAGAGAGAGAGAGCGAGAGAGAGAGAGGAAAAGCCTGAGAAAGGGAGAGAGCGGAAGAGAGAGCGAGAGAGAGAGACAAAAACACTGAGAAAGGAAGAGAGTGGGAGAGAGCGCGAGAGAGTGTGAGGAAAAGCCTGAGAAAGGGTGAGAGCGGGAGAGAGAGCGAGAGAGAGCGAGAAACACTGAGAAAGGAAGATAGCGGGAGGGAGAAAGGCAGAGAGAGTGAGAGAGAGAGAGAGAGGAAAAGTCTCAGAAAGGGAGAGTGCGGGAGAGCGAGAGCGAGTGAGAAAGACTGAGAAAAGGAGAGAGCGGGAGAGAGAGAGAGCGAGAGCGTGAGAGAGAGTGAGAGAGAGCGAGAGAGAGAAAGAATGAGAAAGGGAGAGAGTGGGAGAGAGTGAGAGAGAGCGAGAGGAGCAATACTGAGAAAGGGAGAGAGCGTGAGAGAGCGAGAGAGAGCGAGAAAGATGGAGAAAGGGAGAGAGCGAGAGAGCGAGCGAGAGAGCGAGAAACAGAGAGCGAAAAAGATGAAGAAAGGGAGAGTGCGAGCG
This sequence comes from Tinamus guttatus, assembly GCF_059628265.1. NCBI lineage: Eukaryota > Metazoa > Chordata > Aves > Tinamiformes > Tinamidae > Tinamus > Tinamus guttatus. The sequence goes on along the minus strand of NW_028289870.1, from coordinate 11,219 downwards.
AGAGAGAAAGCGAGGAAGACGGAGAAAGGGAGAGAGCAAGAGAGCGAGCGATAGAGTGCGAAAGAGCGAGAAAGACGGAGGAAGGGAGAGAGCGAGAGAGCGAACGAGAGAGCGAGAAAGAGAGCGTGAAAGACGGGGAAGGGAGAGAGCAGGAGAGAGCGAGAGAGAAAGAGAGAGAGAGAGAGACTGAGAAAGGGAGAGAGCGAGAGCGGGAGAGATAAAAAGCGGGAGAGAGCAAGAGACTGAGAAAGAAGGAAAGAAAGAGCGACAGAGAGTGAGTGAGAAAGAGAAAGAGAGAGAGAAAGACTGAGAAAGGGAGAAAAAGGGAGAAAGAGCGAGAGAGCGAGTGAGAAAAAGAAAGAGAGAGAGAAAGACTGAGAAAGGGAGAAAAAGGGAGAAAGAGCGACCGAGAGCGAGTGAGAAAAAGAAAGAGAGAGAGAAAGACTGAGAAAGGGAGAAAAGGGGAGAAAGAGCGACTGAGAGCGAGTGAGAAAAAGAAAGAGAGAGAGAAAGACTGAGAAAGGGAGAAAAAGGGAGAAAGAGCGACCGAGAGCGAGTGAGAAAAAGGAAGAGAGAGAGAAAGACTGAGAAAAGGAGAAAAGGGGAGAAAGAGCGACCGAGAGCGAGTGAGAAAAGGACAGAGAGAGAGAAAGACTGAGAAAGGGATAAAAGGGGACAAAGAGCGACCGAGAGCGAGTGAGAAAAGGACAGAGAGAGAGAAAGACTGAGAAAGGGAGAAAATGGGAGAAAGAGCGACCGAGAGCGAGTGACAAAAGGACAGAGAGAGAGAAAGACTGAGAAAGGGAGAAAAGGGGAGAAAGAGCAACCGAGAGCGAGTGAGAAAAGGACAGAGAGAGAGAAAGACTGAGAAAGGGAGAAAAGGGGAGAAAGAGCGACCGAGAGCGAGTGAGAAAAGGACAGAGAGAGAGAAAGACTGAGAAAGGGAGAAAGGGGGAGAAAGAGCGACCGAGAGCGAGTGAGAAAAGGACAGAGAGAAAGACTGAGAAAGGGAGAAAGGGGGAGAAAGAGCGACCGAGAGCGAGTTAGAAAGAGAAAGAGAGAGAAAGACTGAGAAAGGGAGAAAAGGGGAGAAAGAGCGACCGAGAGCGACTGAGAAAGAGAGAGAGAGAGAAAGACTGAGAAAGGGAGAGAAAGGGAGAAAGAGCGACCGAGAGCGAGTGACAAAGAGAGAGAGAGAGAGAGTAAGACTGAGAAAGGGAGAGAAAGGGAGAAAGAGCGACCGAGAGTGAGTGACAAAGAGAGAGAGAGAGAAAGACTGACAAAGGGAGAGAAAGGGAGAAAGAGCGACCGAGAGCGAGTGACAAAGAGAGAGAGAGAGAGAAAGACTGAGAAAGGGAGAGAAAGGGAGAAAGAGCGACCGAGAGCGAGTGACAAAGAGAGAGAGAGAGAGAGAAAGACTGAGAAAGTTAGAGAAATAGAGAAAGAGCGACAGAGAGTGAGAAAGAGAGAGAGAGAGCGAGAAAGACTGAGAAAGGGAGAAAAGGGGAGAAAGAGCGACCGAGAGCGAGTGAGAAAGAGAGAGAGAGAGAGAGAGAAAAACTGAGAAAGGGAGAGAAAGGGAGAAAGAGCGACCGAGAGCGAGTGACAAAGAGAGAGAAAGACTGAGAAAGTTAGAGAAAGAGAGAAAGAGCGACAGAGAGCGAGTGAGAAAGAGAAGGAGAGAGAGCGAAAGACTGAGAAAGGGAGAAAAGGGGAGAAAAAGCGACCGAGAGCGAGTGAGAAAAGGACAGAGAGAGAGAAAGACTGAGAAAGGGAGAAAAGGGGAGAAAGAGCGACCGAGAGCGAGTGACAAAGAGAAGGAGAGAGAGCGAAAGACTGAGAAAGGGAGAAAAGGGGAGAAAGAGTGACTGAGAGCGAGTGACAAAAGGACTGAGAGAGAGAAAGACTGAGAAAGGGAGAAAAGGGGAGAAAGAGCGACCGAGAGCGAGTGAGAAAAGGACAGAGAGAAAGACCGAGAAAGGGAGAAAAGGGGAGAAAGAGCGACCGAGAGCGAGTGAGAAAAGGACAGAGAGAGAGAAAGACTGAGAAAGGGAGAAAAGGGGAGAAAGAGCGACCGAGAGCGAGTGAGAAAAGGACAGAGAGAGAGAAAGACTGAGAAAGGGAGAAAGGGGGAGAAAGAGCGACCGAGAGCGAGTGAGAAAAGGACAGAGAGAGAGAAAGACTGAGAAAGGGAGAAAGGGGGAGAAAGAGCGACCGAGAGCGAGTGAGAAAAGGACAGAGAGAAAGACTGAGAAAGGGAGAAAGGGGGAGAAAGAGCGACCGAGAGCGAGTGACAAAGAGAAGGAGAGAGAGCGAAAGACTGAGAAAGGGAGAGAAAGGGAGAAAGAGCGACCGAGAGCGAGTGACAAAGAGAGAGAGAGAGTAAGACTGAGAAAGGGAGAGAAAGGGAGAAAGAGCGACCGAGAGCGAGTGACAAAGAGAGAGAGAGAGAGAGTAAGACTGAGAAAGGGAGAGAAAGGGAGAAAGAGCGACCGAGAGCGAGTGACAAAGAGAGAGAGAGAGAGAAAGACTGAGAAAGGGAGAGAAAGGGAGAAAGAGCGACCGAGAGCGAGTGACAAAGAGAGAGAGAGAGAGAGAAAGACTGAGAAAGTTAGAGAAATAGAGAAAGAGCGACAGAGAGTGAGAAAGAGAGAGAGAGAGCGAGAAAGACTGAGAAAGGGAGAAAAGGGGAGAAAGAGCGACCGAGAGCGAGTGAGAAAGAGAGAGAGAGAGAGAGAAAAACTGAGAAAGGGAGAGAAAGGGAGAAAGAGCGACCGAGAGCGAGTGACAAAGAGAGAGAAAGACTGAGAAAGTTAGAGAAAGAGAGAAAGAGCGACAGAGAGCGAGTGAGAAAGAGAAGGAGAGAGAGCGAAAGACTGAGAAAGGGAGAAAAGGGGAGAAAGAGCGACCGAGAGCGAGTGAGAAAAGGACAGAGAGAGAGAAAGACTGAGAAAGGGAGAAAGGGGGAGAAAGAGCGACCGAGAGCGAGTGAGAAAGAGAAGGAGAGAGAGCGAAAGACTGAGAAAGGGAGAAAGGGGGAGAAAGAGCGACCGAGAGCGAGTGAGAAAAGGACAGAGAGAAAGACTGAGAAAGGGAGAAAAGGGGAGAAAGAGCGACCGAGAGCGAGTGAGAAAGAGAAAGAGAGAGAGAGAAAGACTGAGAAAGGGAGAGAAAGGGAGAAAGAGCGACCGAGAGCGAGTGACAAAGAGAGAGAGAGAGTAAGACTGAGAAAGGGAGAGAAAGGGAGAAAGAGCGACCGAGAGCGAGTGACAAAGAGAGAGAGAGAGAGAGTAAGACTGAGAAAGGGAGAGAAAGGGAGAAAGAGCGACCGAGAGCGAGTGACAAAGAGAGAGAGAGAGAGAAAGACTGAGAAAGGGAGAGAAAGGGAGAAAGAGCGACCGAGAGCGAGTGACAAAGAGAGAGAGAGAGAGAGAAAGACTGAGAAAGTTAGAGAAATAGAGAAAGAGCGACAGAGAGTGAGAAAGAGAGAGAGAGAGCGAGAAAGACTGAGAAAGGGAGAGAAAGGGAGAAAGAGCGACCGAGAGCGAGTGAGAAAGAGAGAGAGAGAGAGAGAAAAACTGAGAAAGGGAGAGAAAGGGAGAAAGAGCGACCGAGAGCGAGTGACAAAGAGAGAGAAAGACTGAGAAAGTTAGAGAAAGAGAGAAAGAGCGACAGAGAGCGAGTGAGAAAGAGAAGGAGAGAGAGCGAAAGACTGAGAAAGGGAGAAAAGGGGAGAAAGAGCGACCGAGAGCGAGTGAGAAAAGGACAGAGAGAGAGAAAGACTGAGAAAGGGAGAAAGGGGGAGAAAGAGCGACCGAGAGCGAGTGAGAAAAGGACAGAGAGAGAGAAAGACTGAGAAAGGGAGAAAGGGGGAGAAAGAGCGACCGAGAGCGAGTGAGAAAAGGACAGAGAGAAAGACTGAGAAAGGGAGAAAAGGGGAGAAAGAGCGACCGAGAGCGAGTGAGAAAGAGAAAGAGAGAGAGAGAAAGACTGAGAAAGGGAGAGAAAGGGAGAAAGAGCGACCGAGAGCGAGTGACAAAGAGAGAGAGAGAGTAAGACTGAGAAAGGGAGAGAAAGGGAGAAAGAGCGACCGAGAGCGAGTGACAAAGAGAGAGAGAGAGAGAGTAAGACTGAGAAAGGGAGAGAAAGGGAGAAAGAGCGACCGAGAGCGAGTGACAAAGAGAGAGAGAGAGAGAAAGACTGAGAAAGGGAGAGAAAGGGAGAAAGAGCGACCGAGAGCGAGTGACAAAGAGAGAGAGAGAGAGAGAAAGACTGAGAAAGTTAGAGAAATAGAGAAAGAGCGACAGAGAGTGAGAAAGAGAGAGAGAGAGCGAGAAAGACTGAGAAAGGGAGAAAAGGGGAGAAAGAGCGACCGAGAGCGAGTGAGAAAGAGAGAGAGAGAGAGAGAAAAACTGAGAAAGGGAGAGAAAGGGAGAAAGAGCGACCGAGAGCGAGTGACAAAGAGAGAGAAAGACTGAGAAAGTTAGAGAAAGAGAGAAAGAGCGACAGAGAGCGAGTGAGAAAGAGAAGGAGAGAGAGCGAAAGACTGAGAAAGGGAGAAAAGGGGAGAAAGAGCGACCGAGAGCGAGTGAGAAAAGGACAGAGAGAGAGAAAGACTGAGAAAGGGAGAAAAGGGGAGAAAGAGCGACCGAGAGCGAGTGAGAAAGAGAAGGAGAGAGAGCGAAAGACTGAGAAAGGGAGAAAGGGGGAGAAAGAGCGACCGAGAGCGAGTGAGAAGGAGAAGGAGAGAGAGCGAAAGACTGAGAAAGGGAGAAAAGAGGAGAAAGAGTGACCGAGAGCGAGTGAGAAAAGGACAGAGAGAGAGAAAGACTGAGAAAGGGAGAGAAAGGCAGAAAGAGCGACCGAGAGCGAGTGAGAAAAGGACAGAGAGAGAGAAAGACTGAGAAAGGGAGAAAGGGGGAGAAAGAGCGACCGAGAGCGAGTGAGAAAAGGACAGAGAGAGAGAAAGACTGAGAAAGGGAGAAAGGGGGAGAAAGAGCGACCGAGAGCGAGTGACAAAGAGAGAAAGAGAGAGAGAAAGACTGAGAAAGGGAGAGAAAGGGAGAAAGAGCGACCGAGAGCGAGTGACAAAGAGAGAGAGAGAGAGAGAAAGACTGACAAAGGGAGAGAAAGGGAGAAAGAGCGACCGAGAGCGAGTGACAGAGAGAGAGAGAGAGAAAGACTGAGAAAGGGAGAGAAAGGGAGAAAGAGCGACCGAGAGCGAGTGACAAAGAGAGAGAGAGAGAGAGAAAGACTGACAAAGGGAGAGAAAGGGAGAAAGAGCGACCGAGAGCGAGTGACAGAGAGAGAGAGAGAGAAAGACTGAGAAAGGGAGAGAAAGGGAGAAAGAGCGACCGAGAGCGAGTGACAAAGAGAGAGAGAGAGAGAGAAAGACTGAGAAAGGGAGAGAAAGGGAGAAAGAGCGACCGAGAGCGAGTGACAAAGAGAGAGAGAGAGAGAGAAAGACTGAGAAAGTTAGAGAAAGAGAGAAAGAGCGACTGAGAGCGAGTGAGAAAAAGAAAGAGAGAGAGAAAGACTGAGAAAGGGAGAAAAGGGGAGAAAGAGCGACCGAGAGCGAGTGAGAAAAGGACAGAGAGAGAGAAAGACTGAGAAAGGGAGAAAAGGGGAGAAAGAGCGACTGAGAGCGAGTGACAAAAGGACAGAGAGAGAGAAAGACTGAGAAAGGGAGAAAAGGGGAGAAAGAGCGACCGAGAGCGAGTGAGAAAAGGACAGAGAGAAAGACCGAGAAAGGGAGAAAAGGGGAGAAAGAGCGACCGAGAGCGAGTGAGAAAAGGACAGAGAGAGAGAAAGACTGAGAAAGGGAGAAAAGGGGAGAAAGAGCGACCGAGAGCGAGTGAGAAAAGGACAGAGAGAGAGAAAGACTGAGAAAGGGAGAAAGGGGGAGAAAGAGCGACCGAGAGCGAGTGAGAAAAGGACAGAGAGAGAGAAAGACTGAGAAAGGGAGAAAAGGGGAGAAAGAGCGACCGAGAGCGAGTGAGAAAAGGACAGAGAGAGAGAAAGACTGAGAAAGGGAGAAAAGGGGAGAAAGAGCGACCGAGAGCGAGTGAGAAAAGGACAGAGAGAGAGAAAGACTGAGAAAGGGAGAAAGGGGGAGAAAGAGCGACCGAGAGCAAGTGAGAAAAGGACAGAGAGAGAGAAAGACTGAGAAAGGGAGAAAGGGGGAGAAAGAGCGACCGAGAGCGAGTGAGAAAAGGACAGAGAGAGAGAAAGACTGAGAAAGGGAGAAAAGGGGAGAAAGAGCGACCGAGAGCGAGTGACAAAGAGAGAAAGAGAGAGAGAAAGACTGAGAAAGGGAGAAAAGGGGAGAAAGAGCGACCGAGAGCGAGTGACAAAGAGAGAAAGAGAGAGAGAAAGACTGACAAAGGGAGAGAAAGGGAGAAAGAGCGACGGAGAGCGAGTGACAGAGAGAGAGAGAGAGAGAGAGAGAGAAAGACTGAGAAAGTTAGAGAAAGAGAGAAAGAGCGACCGAGAGCGAGTGAGAAAAGGACAGAGAGAGAGAAAGACTGAGAAAGGGAGAAAAGGGGAGAAAGAGCGACCGAGAGCGAGTGAGAAAAGGACAGAGAGAGAGAAAGATTGAGAAAGGGAGAAAGGGGGAGAAAGAGCGACCGAGAGCGAGTGAGAAAAGGACAGAAAGAGAGAAAGACTGAGAAAGGGAGAAAGGGGGAGAAAGAGCGACCGAGAGCGAGTGAGAAAGAGAAGGAGAGAGAGCGAAAGACTGAGAAAGGGAGAAAAGGGGAGAAAGAGCGACCGAGAGCGAGTGACAAAGAGAGAAAGAGAGAGAGAAAGACTGAGAAAGGGAGAAAAGGGGAGAAAGAGCGACCGAGAGCGAGTGAGAAAGAGAAAGAGAGAGAGAGAAAGACTGAGAAAGGGAGAAAAGGGGAGAAAGAGCGACCGAGAGCGAGTGAGAAAGAGAAAGAGAGAGAGAGAAAGACTGAGAAAGGGAGAAAAGGGGAGAAAGAGCGACCGAGAGCGAGTGACAAAGAGAGAGAGAGAGAGAGTAAGACTGAGAAAGGGAGAGAAAGGGAGAAAGAGCGACCGAGAGCGAGTGACAAAGAGAGAGAGAGAGAGAGAAAGACTGACAAAGGGAGAGAAAGGGAGAAAGAGCGACCGAGAGCGAGTGACAAAGAGAGAGAGAGAGAGAAAGACTGAGAAAGGGAGAGAAAGGGAGAAAGAGCGACCGAGAGCGAGTGACAAAGAGAGAGAGAGAGAGAGAAAGACTGAGAAAGTTAGAGAAATAGAGAAAGAGCGACAGAGAGTGAGAAAGAGAGAGAGAGAGCGAGAAAGACTGAGAAAGGGAGAAAAGGGGAGAAAGAGCGACCGAGAGCGAGTGAGAAAGAGAGAGAGAGAGAGAGAAAAACTGAGAAAGGGAGAGAAAGGGAGAAAGAGCGACCGAGAGCGAGTGAGAAAGAGAAAGAGAGAGAAAGACTGAGAAAGGGAGAAAAGGGGAGAAAGAGCGACCGAGAGCGAGTGAGAAAGAGAAAGAGAGAGAGAGAAAGACTGAGAAAGGGAGAGAAAGGGAGAAAGAGCGACCGAGAGCGAGTGACAAAGAGAGAGAGAGAGAAAGACTGAGAAAGGGAGAGAAAGGGAGAAAGAGCGACCGAGAGCGAGTGACAAAGAGAGAGAGAGAGAGAGTAAGACTGAGAAAGGGAGAGAAAGGGAGAAAGAGCGACCGAGAGCGAGTGACAAAGAGAGAGAGAGAGAGAAAGACTGAGAAAGGGAGAGAAAGGGAGAAAGAGCGACCGAGAGCGAGTGACAAAGAGAGAGAGAGAGAGAGAAAGACTGAGAAAGTTAGAGAAATAGAGAAAGAGCGACAGAGAGTGAGAGAGAGAGAGAGCGAGAAAGACTGAGAAAGGGAGAAAAGGGGAGAAAGAGCGACCGAGAGCGAGTGAGAAAGAGAGAGAGAGAGAGAGAAAAACTGAGAAAGGGAGAGAAAGGGAGAAAGAGCGACCGAGAGCGAGTGACAAAGAGAGAGAAAGACTGAGAAAGTTAGAGAAAGAGAGAAAGAGCGACAGAGAGCGAGTGAGAAAGAGAAGGAGAGAGAGCGAAAGACTGAGAAAGGGAGAAAAGGGGAGAAAGAGCGACCGAGAGCGAGTGAGAAAAGGACAGAGAGAGAGAAAGACTGAGAAAGGGAGAAAAGGGGAGAAAGAGCGACCGAGAGCGAGTGAGAAAGAGAAGGAGAGAGAGCGAAAGACTGAGAAAGGGAGAAAAGAGGAGAAAGAGCGACCGAGAGCGAGTGAGAAAAGGACAGAGAGAGAGAAAGACTGAGAAAGGGAGAGAAAGGCAGAAAGAGCGACCGAGAGCGAGTGAGAAAAGGACAGAGAGAGAGAAAGACTGAGAAAGGGAGAAAGGGGGAGAAAGAGCGACCGAGAGCGAGTGAGAAAAGGACAGAGAGAGAGAAAGACTGAGAAAGGGAGAAAGGGGGAGAAAGAGCGACCGAGAGCGAGTGACAAAGAGAGAAAGAGAGAGAGAAAGACTGAGAAAGGGAGAGAAAGGGAGAAAGAGCGACCGAGAGCGAGTGACAAAGAGAGAGAGAGAGAGAGAAAGACTGACAAAGGGAGAGAAAGGGAGAAAGAGCGACCGAGAGCGAGTGACAGAGAGAGAGAGAGAGAAAGACTGAGAAAGGGAGAGAAAGGGAGAAAGAGCGACCGAGAGCGAGTGACAAAGAGAGAGAGAGAGAGAGAAAGACTGAGAAAGGGAGAGAAAGGGAGAAAGAGCGACCGAGAGCGAGTGACAAAGAGAGAGAGAGAGAGAGAAAGACTGAGAAAGTTAGAGAAAGAGAGAAAGAGCGACTGAGAGCGAGTGAGAAAAAGAAAGAGAGAGAGAAAGACTGAGAAAGGGAGAAAAGGGGAGAAAGAGCGACCGAGAGCGAGTGAGAAAAGGACAGAGAGAGAGAAAGACTGAGAAAGGGAGAAAAGGGGAGAAAGAGCGACTGAGAGCGAGTGACAAAAGGACAGAGAGAGAGAAAGACTGAGAAAGGGAGAAAAGGGGAGAAAGAGCGACCGAGAGCGAGTGAGAAAAGGACAGAGAGAAAGACCGAGAAAGGGAGAAAAGGGGAGAAAGAGCGACCGAGAGCGAGTGAGAAAAGGACAGAGAGAGAGAAAGACTGAGAAAGGGAGAAAAGGGGAGAAAGAGCGACCGAGAGCGAGTGAGAAAAGGACAGAGAGAGAGAAAGACTGAGAAAGGGAGAAAGGGGGAGAAAGAGCGACCGAGAGCGAGTGAGAAAAGGACAGAGAGAGAGAAAGACTGAGAAAGGGAGAAAAGGGGAGAAAGAGCGACCGAGAGCGAGTGAGAAAAGGACAGAGAGAGAGAAAGACTGAGAAAGGGAGAAAAGGGGAGAAAGAGCGACCGAGAGCGAGTGAGAAAAGGACAGAGAGAGAGAAAGACTGAGAAAGGGAGAAAGGGGGAGAAAGAGCGACCGAGAGCGAGTGAGAAAAGGACAGAGAGAGAGAAAGACTGAGAAAGGGAGAAAGGGGGAGAAAGAGCGACCGAGAGCGAGTGAGAAAAGGACAGAGAGAGAGAAAGACTGAGAAAGGGAGAAAAGGGGAGAAAGAGCGACCGAGAGCGAGTGACAAAGAGAGAAAGAGAGAGAGAAAGACTGAGAAAGGGAGAAAAGGGGAGAAAGAGCGACCGAGAGTGAGTGACAAAGAGAGAAAGAGAGAGAGAAAGACTGACAAAGGGAGAGAAAGGGAGAAAGAGCGACGGAGAGCGAGTGACAGAGAGAGAGAGAGAGAGAGAGAGAGAAAGACTGAGAAAGTTAGAGAAAGAGAGAAAGAGCGACCGAGAGCGAGTGAGAAAAGGACAGAGAGAGAGAAAGACTGAGAAAGGGAGAAAAGGGGAGAAAGAGCGACCGAGAGCGAGTGAGAAAAGGACAGAGAGAGAGAAAGATTGAGAAAGGGAGAAAGGGGGAGAAAGAGCGACCGAGAGCGAGTGAGAAAAGGACAGAGAGAGAGAAAGACTGAGAAAGGGAGAAAGGGGGAGAAAGAGCGACCGAGAGCGAGTGAGAAAGAGAAGGAGAGAGAGCGAAAGACTGAGAAAGGGAGAAAAGGGGAGAAAGAGCGACCGAGAGCGAGTGACAAAGAGAGAAAGAGAGAGAGAAAGACTGAGAAAGGGAGAAAAGGGGAGAAAGAGTGACCGAGAGCGAGTGAGAAAGAGAAAGAGAGAGAGAGAAAGACTGAGAAAGGGAGAAAAGGGGAGAAAGAGCGACCGAGAGCGAGTGAGAAAGAGAAAGAGAGAGAGAGAAGAAGGAGAAAGGGAGAAAGAGCGACGAGAGCGAGTGACAAAGAGAGAGAGAGAGAGAGAAAGACTGAGAAAGGGAGAGAAAGGAGAAAGAGCGACCGAGAGCGAGTGACAAAGAGAGAGAGAGAGAGAGAAAGACTGAGAAAGGGAGAGAAAGGGAGAAAGAGCGACCGAGAGCGAGTGACAAAGAGAGAGAGAGAGAGAGAAAGACTGAGAAAGTTAGAGAAATAGAGAAAGAGCGACAGAGAGTGAGAAAGAGAGAGAGAGAGCGAGAAAGACTGAGAAAGGGAGAAAAGGGAGAAAGAGCGACCGAGAGCGAGTGAGAAAGAGAGAGAGAGAGAGAGAAAAACTGAGAAAGGGAGAGAAAGGGAGAAAGAGCGACCGAGAGCGAGTGACAAAGAGAGAGAAAGACTGAGAAAGTTAGAGAAAGAGAGAAAGAGCGACAGAGAGCGAGTGAGAAAGAGAAGGAGAGAGAGCGAAAGACTGAGAAAGGGAGAAAAGGGGAGAAAGAGCGACCGAGAGCGAGTGAGAAAAAGACAGAGAGAGAAAGACTGAGAAAGGGAGAAAAGGGGAGAAAGAGCGACCGAGAGCGAGTGAGAAAGAGAAGAGAGAGAGAAAGACTGAGAAAGGGAGAAAAGGGGAGAAAGAGCGACCGAGAAGAGAAAGACTGAGAAAGGGAGAAAAGGGAGAAAGAGCGACCGAGAGCGAGTGAGAAAGAGAAAGAGAGAGAGAGAAAGACTGAGAAAGGGAGAGAAAGGGAGAAAGAGCGACCGAGAGCGAGTGACAAAGAGAGAGAGAGAGAGAGTAAGACTGAGAAAGGGAGAGAAAGGGAGAAAGAGCGACCGAGAGTGAGTGACAAAGAGAGAGAGAGAGAGAGAAAGACTGACAAAGGGAGAGAAAGGGAGAAAGAGCGACCGAGAGCGAGTGACAAAGAGAGAGAGAGAGAGAAAGACTGAGAAAGG
>NW_028289869.1:0-35117 GCF_059628265.1 Tinamus guttatus | reverse complement strand
CGAAACGCTTTAGCAGCCCGTTGGTGCTAGTATGGAGTCAGGGGATGGATGAAGCGGAGAGCCCCGTTTGGAGTGAGGCTGCAAAGGGCATGCCAAAGGAAGTGTTTTGCTGTGCCAAGACTCGTGCTGCGCACGCTTTGTGCTTGGAGTGAGAAACAGGTTCCTTGGTGTTTTCTGCGAAACGCTTTAGCAGCCCGTTGGTGCTAGTATGGAGTCAGGGGATGGATGAAGCGGAGAGCGCCGTTTGGAGTGAAGCTGCAAAGGGCATGCCAAAGGAAGTGTTTTGCTGTGCCAAGACTCGTGCTGCGCACGCTTTGTGCTTGGAGTGAGAAACAGGTTCCTTGGTGTTTTCTGCGAAACGCTTTAGCAGCCCGTTGGTGCTAGTATGGAGTCAGGGGATGGATGAAGCGGAGAGCGCCGTTTGGAGTGAAGCTGCAAAGGGCATGCCAAAGGAAGTGTTTTGCTGTGCCAAGACTCGTGCTGCGCACGCTTTGTGCTTGGAGTGAGAAACAGGTTCCTTGGTGTTTTCTGCGAAACGCTTTAGCAGCCCGTTGGTGCTAGTATGGAGTCAGGGGATGGATGAAGCAGAGAGCCCCGTTTGGAGTGAGGCTGCAAAGGGCATGCGAAGAGAAGTGTTTTGCTGTGCCAAGACTCGTGCTGCGCACACTTTGTGCTTGGAGTGAGAAACAGGTTCCTTGGTGTTTTCTGCGAAACGCTTTAGCAGCCCGTTGGTGCTAGTATGGAGTCAGGGGATGGATGAAGCGGAGAGCCCCGTTTGGAGTGAGGCTGCAAAGGGCATGCCAAAGGAAGTGTTTTGCTGTGCCAAGACTCGTGCTGCGCACGCTTTGTGCTTGGAGTGAGAAACAGGTTCCTTGGTGTTTTCTGCGAAACGCTTTAGCAGCCCGTTGGTGCTAGTATGGAGTCAGGGGATGGATGAAGCGGAGAGCCCCGTTTGGAGTGAGGCTGCAAAGGGCATGCCAAAGGAAGTGTTCTGCTGTGCCAAGACTCGTGCTGCGCACGCTTTGTGCTTGGAGTGAGAAACAGGTTCCTTGGTGTTTTCTGCGAAACGCTTTAGCAGCCCGTTGGTGCTAGTATGGAGTCAGGGGATGGATGAAGCAGAGAGCCCCGTTTGGAGTGAGGCTGCAAAGGGCATGCCAAAGGAAGTGTTCTGCTGTGCCAAGACTCGTGCTGCGCACGCTTTGTGCTTGGAGTGAGAAACAGGTTCCTTGGTGTTTTCTGCGAAACGCTTTAGCAGCCCGTTGGTGCTAGTATGGAGTCAGGGGATGGATGAAGCGGAGAGCCCCGTTTGGAGTGAGGCTGCAAAGGGCATGCCAAGGGAAGTGTTCTGAAGTGCCAAGACTCGTGCTGCGCACGCTTTGTGCTTGGAGTGAGAAACAGGTTCCTTGGTGTTTTCTGCGAAACGCTTTAGCAGCCCGTTGGTGCTAGTATGGAGTCAGGGGATGGATGAAGCGGAGAGCCCCGTTTGGAGTGAGGCTGCAAAGGGCATGCCAAAGGAAGTGTTTGCTGTGCCAAGACTCGTGCTGCGCACGCTTTGTGCTTGGAGTGAGAAACAGGTTCCTTGGTGTTTTCTGCGAAACGCTTTAGCAGCCCGTTGGTGCTAGTATGGAGTCAGGGGATGGATGAAGCGGAGAGCACCGTTTGGAGTGAGGCTGCAAAGGGCATGCCAAAGGAAGTGTTTTGCTGTGCCAAGACTCGTGCTGCGCACGCTTTGTGCTTGGAGTGAGAAACAGGTTCCTTGGTGTTTTCTGCGAAACGCTTTAGCAGCCCGTTGGTGCTAGTATGGAGTCAGGGGATGGATGAAGCAGAGAGCCCCGTTTGGAGTGAGGCTGCAAAGGGCATGCCAAAGGAAGTGTTTTGCTGTGCCAAGACTCGTGCTGCGCACGCTTTGTGCTTGGAGTGAGAAACAGGTTCCTTGGTGTTTTCTGCGAAACGCTTTAGCAGCCCGTTGGTGCTAGTATGGAGTCAGGGGATGGATGAAGCGGAGAGCGCCGTTTGGAGTGAAGCTGCAAAGGGCATGCCAAAGGAAGTGTTTTGCTGTGCCAAGACTCGTGCTGCGCACGCTTTGTGCTTGGAGTGAGAAACAGGTTCCTTGGTGTTTTCTGCGAAACGCTTTAGCAGCCCGTTGGTGCTAGTATGGAGTCAGGGGATGGATGAAGCGGAGAGCGCCGTTTGGAGTGAAGCTGCAAAGGGCATGCCAAAGGAAGTGTTTTGCTGTGCCAAGACTCGTGCTGCGCACGCTTTGTGCTTGGAGTGAGAAACAGGTTCCTTGGTGTTTTCTGCGAAACGCTTTAGCAGCCGTTGGTGCTAGTATGGAGTCAGGGGATGGATGAAGCAGAGAGCCCCGTTTGGAGTGAGGCTGCAAAGGGCATGCGAAGAGAAGTGTTTTGCTGTGCCAAGACTCGTGCTGCGCACACTTTGTGCTTGGAGTGAGAAACAGGTTCCTTGGTGTTTTCTGCGAAACGCTTTAGCAGCCCGTTGGTGCTAGTATGGAGTCAGGGGATGGGTGAAGCGGAGAGCCCCGTTTGGAGTGAGGCTGCAAAGGGCATGCCAAAGGAAGTGTTTTGCTGTGCCAAGACTCGTGCTGCGCACGCTTTGTGCTTGGAGTGAGAAACAGGTTCCTTGGTGTTTTCTGCGAAACGCTTTAGCAGCCCGTTGGTGCTAGTTATGGAGTCAGGGGGATGGATGAAGCGGAGAGCAACATTTGGAGTGAGGCTGCAAAGGGCATGCCAAAGGAAGTGTTCTGCTGTGCCAAGACTCGTGCTGCGCACGCTTTGTGCTTGGAGTGAGAAACAGGTTCCTTGGTGTTTTCTGCGAAACGCTTTAGCAGCCCGTTGGTGCTAGTATGGAGTCAGGGGATGGATGAAGCAGAGAGCCCCGTTTGGAGTGAGGCTGCAAAGGGCATGCCAAAGGAAGTGTTCTGCTGTGCCAAGACTCGTGCTGCGCACACTTTGTGCTTGGAGTGAGAAACAGGTTCCTTGGTGTTTTCTGCGAAACGCTTTAGCAGCCCGTTGGTGCTAGTATGGAGTCAGGGGATGGATGAAGCGGAGAGCCCCGTTTGGAGTGAGGCTGCAAAGGGCATGCCAAGGGAAGTGTTCTGAAGTGCCAAGACTCGTGCTGCGCACGCTTTGTGCTTGGAGTGAGAAACAGGTTCCTTGGTGTTTTCTGCGAAACGCTTTAGCAGCCCGTTGGTGCTAGTATGGAGTCAGGGGATGGATGAAGCGGAGAGCCCCGTTTGGAGTGAGGCTGCAAAGGGCATGCCAAAGGAAGTGTTTTGCTGTGCCAAGACTCGTGCTGCGCACGCTTTGTGCTTGGAGTGAGAAACAGGTTCCTTGGTGTTTTCTGCGAAACGCTTTAGCAGCCAACGTGGCTGCTAAAGCGTTTCGCAGAAAACACCAAGGAACCTGTTTCTCACTCCAAGCACAAAGCGTGCGCAGCACGAGTCTTGGCACAGCAAAACACTTCCTTTGGCATGCCCTTTGCAGCCTCACTCCAAACGGGGCTCTCCGCTTCATCCATCCCCTGACTCCATACTAGCACCAACGGGCTGCTAAAGCGTTTCGCAGAAAAACACCAAGGAACCTGTTTCTCACTCCAAGCACAAAGCGTGCGCAGCACGAGTCTTGGCACTTCAGAACACTTCCCTTGGCATGCCCTTTGCAGCCTCACTCCAAACGGGGCTCTCCGCTTCATCCATCCCCTGACTCCATACTAGCACCAACGGGCTGCTAAAGCGTTTCGCAGAAAACACCAAGGAACCTGTTTCTCACTCCAAGCACAAAGTGTGCGCAGCACGAGTCTTGGCACAGCAGAACACTTCCTTGGCATGCCCTTTGCAGCCTCACTCCAAACGGGGCTCTCTGCTTCATCCATCCCCTGACTCCATACTAGCACCAACGGGCTGCTAAAGCGTTTCGCAGAAACACCAAGGAACCTGTTTCTCACTCCAAGCACAAAGCGTGCGCAGCACGAGTCTTGGCACAGCAGAACACTTCCTTTGGCATGCCCTTTGCAGCCTCACTCCAAATGTTGCTCTCCGCTTCATCCATCCCCTGACTCCATACTAGCACCAACGGGCTGCTAAAGCGTTTCGCAGAAAACACCAAGGAACCTGTTTCTCACTCCAAGCACAAAGCGTGCGCAGCACGAGTCTTGGCACAGCAAAACACTTCCTTTGGCATGCCCTTTGCAGCCTCACTCCAAACGGGGCTCTCCGCTTCACCCATCCCCTGACTCCATACTAGCACCAACGGGCTGCTAAAGCGTTTCGCAGAAAACACCAAGGAACCTGTTTCTCACTCCAAGCACAAAGTGTGCGCAGCACGAGTCTTGGCACAGCAAAACACTTCTCTTCGCATGCCCTTTGCAGCCTCACTCCAAACGGGGCTCTCTGCTTCATCCATCCCCTGACTCCATACTAGCACCAACGGGCTGCTAAAGCGTTTCGCAGAAAACACCAAGGAACCTGTTTCTCACTCCAAGCACAAAGCGTGCGCAGCACGAGTCTTGGCACAGCAAAACACTTCCTTTGGCATGCCCTTTGCAGCTTCACTCCAAACGGCGCTCTCCGCTTCATCCATCCCCTGACTCCATACTAGCACCAACGGGCTGCTAAAGCGTTTCGCAGAAAACACCAAGGAACCTGTTTCTCACTCCAAGCACAAAGCGTGCGCAGCACGAGTCTTGGCACAGCAAAACACTTCCTTTGGCATGCCCTTTGCAGCTTCACTCCAAACGGCGCTCTCCGCTTCATCCATCCCCTGACTCCATACTAGCACCAACGGGCTGCTAAAGCGTTTCGCAGAAAACACCAAGGAACCTGTTTCTCACTCCAAGCACAAAGCGTGCGCAGCACGAGTCTTGGCACAGCAGAACACTTCCTTTGGCATGCCCTTTGCAGCCTCACTCCAAACGGGGCTCTCTGCTTCATCCATCCCCTGACTCCATACTAGCACCAACGGGCTGCTAAAGCGTTTCGCAGAAAACACCAAGGAACCTGTTTCTCACTCCAAGCACAAAGCGTGCGCAGCACGAGTCTTGGCACAGCAGAACACTTCCTTTGGCATGCCCTTTGCAGCCTCACTCCAAATGTTGCTCTCCGCTTCATCCATCCCCTGACTCCATACTAGCACCAACGGGCTGCTAAAGCGTTTCGCAGAAAACACCAAGGAACCTGTTTCTCACTCCAAGCACAAAGCGTGCGCAGCACGAGTCTTGGCACTTCAGAACACTTCCCTTGGCATGCCCTTTGCAGCCTCACTCCAAACGGGGCTCTCCGCTTCATCCATCCCCTGACTCCATACTAGCACCAACGGGCTGCTAAAGCGTTTCGCAGAAAACACCAAGGAACCTGTTTCTCACTCCAAGCACAAAGCGTGCGCAGCACGAGTCTTGGCACTTCAGAACACTTCCCTTGGCATGCCCTTTGCAGCCTCACTCCAAACGGGGCTCTCCGCTTCATCCATCCCCTGACTCCATACTAGCACCAACGGGCTGCTAAAGCGTTTCGCAGAAAACACCAAGGAACCTGTTTCTCACTCCAAGCACAAAGCGTGCGCAGCACGAGTCTTGGCACAGCAGAACACTTCCTTTGGCATGCCCTTTGCAGCCTCACTCCAAACGGGGCTCTCTGCTTCATCCATCCCCTGACTCCATACTAGCACCAACGGGCTGCTAAAGCGTTTCGCAGAAAACACCAAGGAACCTGTTTCTCACTCCAAGCACAAAGCGTGCGCAGCACGAGTCTTGGCACAGCAAAACACTTCCTTTGGCATGCCCTTTGCAGCCTCACTCCAAACGGGGCTCTCCGCTTCACCCATCCCCTGACTCCATACTAGCACCAACGGGCTGCTAAAGCGTTTCGCAGAAAACACCAAGGAACCTGTTTCTCACTCCAAGCACAAAGTGTGCGCAGCACGAGTCTTGGCACAGCAAAACACTTCTCTTCGCATGCCCTTTGCAGCCTCACTCCAAACGGGGCTCTCTGCTTCATCCATCCCCTGACTCCATACTAGCACCAACGGGCTGCTAAAGCGTTTCGCAGAAAACACCAAGGAACCTGTTTCTCACTCCAAGCACAAAGCGTGCGCAGCACGAGTCTTGGCACAGCAAAACACTTCCTTTGGCATGCCCTTTGCAGCTTCACTCCAAACGGCGCTCTCCGCTTCATCCATCCCCTGACTCCATACTAGCACCAACGGGCTGCTAAAGCGTTTCGCAGAAAACACCAAGGAACCTGTTTCTCACTCCAAGCACAAAGCGTGCGCAGCACGAGTCTTGGCACAGCAAAACACTTCCTTTGGCATGCCCTTTGCAGCTTCACTCCAAACGGCGCTCTCCGCTTCATCCATCCCCTGACTCCATACTAGCACCAACGGGCTGCTAAAGCGTTTCGCAGAAAACACCAAGGAACCTGTTTCTCACTCCAAGCACAAAGCGTGCGCAGCACGAGTCTTGGCACAGCAAAACACTTCCTTTGCATGCCCTTTGCAGCCTCACTCCAAACGGCGCTCTCCGCTTCATCCATCCCCTGACTCCATACTAGCACCAACGGGCTGCTAAAGCGATTCGCAGAAAACACCAAGGAACCTGTTTCTCACTCCAAGCACAAAGCGTGCGCAGCACGAGTCTTGGCACAGCAAAACACTTCCTTTGGCATGCCCTTTGCAGCCTCACTCCAAACGGGGCTCTCCGCTTAATCCATCCCCTGACTCCATACTAGCACCAACGGCCTGCTAAAGCGTTTCGCAGAAAAACACCAAGGAACCTGTTTCTCACTCCAAGCACAAGCGTGCGCAGCACGAGTCTTGGCACAGCAAAACACTTCCTTTGCATGCCCTTTGCAGCCTCACTCCAAACGGGGCTCTCCGCTTCACCCATCCCCTGACTCCATACTAGCACCAACGGGCTGCTAAAGCGTTTCGCAGAAAACACCAAGGAACCTGTTTCTCACTCCAACCACAAAGTGTGCGCAGCACGAGTCTTGGCACAGCAAAACACTTCCTTTGGCATGCCCTTTGCAGCCTCACTCCAAACGGGGCTCTCCGCTTCATCCATCCCCTGACTCCATACTAGCACCAACGGGCTGCTAAAGCGTTTCGCAGAAAACACCAAGGAACCTGTTTCTCACTCCAACCACAAAGTGTGCGCAGCACGAGTCTTGGCACAGCAAAACACTTCTCTTCGCATGCCCTTTGCAGCCTCACTCCAAACGGGGCTCTCTGCTTCATCCATCCCCTGACTCCATACTAGCACCAACGGGCTGCCTAAAGCGTTTCGCAGAAAACACCAAGGAACCTGTTTCTCACTCCAAGCACAAAGCGTGCGCAAGCACGAGTCTTGGCACAGCAAAACACTTCCTTTGGCATGCCCTTTGCAGCTTCACTCCAAACGGGGCTCTCCGCTTCATCCATCCCCTGACTCCATACTAGCACCAACGGGCTGCTAAAGCGTTTCGCAGAAAACACCCAAGGAACCTGTTTCTCACTCCAAGCACAAAGCGTGCGCAGCACGAGTCTTGGCACAGCAAAACACTTCCTTTGGCATGCCCTTTGCAGCTTCACTCCAAACGGGGCTCTCCGCTTCATCCATCCCCTGACTCCATACTAGCACCAACGGGCTGCTAAAGCGTTTCGCAGAAAACACCAAGGAACCTGTTTCTCACTCCAAGCACAAAGCTGTGCGCAGCACGAGTCTTGGGCACACGCAAAACACTTCCTTTGCATGCCCTTTGCAGCCTCACTCCAAACGGGGCTCTCCGCTTCATCCATCCCCTGACTCCATACTAGCACCAACGGGCTGCTAAAGCGTTTCGCAGAAAACACCAAGGAACCTGTTTCTCACTCCAAGCACAAAGTGTGCGCAGCACGAGTCTTGGCACAGCAAAACACTTCTCTTCGCATGCCCTTTGCAGCCTCACTCCAAACGGGGCTCTCCGCTTCATCCATCCCCTGACTCCATACTAGCACCAACGGGCTGCTAAAGCGTTTCGCAGAAAACACCAAGGAACCTGTTCTCACTCCAAGCACAAAGCGTGCGCAGCACGAGTCTTGGCACAGCAGAACACTTCCTTTGCATGCCCTTTGCAGCCTCACTCCAAACGGGGGCTCTCCGCTTCATCCATCCCCTGACTCCATACTAGCACCAACGGGCTGCTAAAGCGTTTCGCAGGAAAACACCAAGGAACCTGTTTCTCACTCCAAGCACAAAGTGTGCGCAGCACGAGTCTTGGCACAGCAAAACACTTCTCTTCGCATGCCCTTTGCAGCCTCACTCAAACGGGGCTCTCCGCTTCATCCATCCCCTGACTCCATACTAGCACCAACGGGCTGCTAAAGCGTTTCGCAGAAAACACCAAGGAACCTGTTTTCTCACTCCAAGCACAAAGCGTGCGCAGCACGAGTCTTTGGCACAGCAAAACACTTCCTTTGGCATGCCCTTTGCAGCCTCACTCCAAACGGGGCTCTCCGCTTCATCCATCCCCTGACTCCATACTAGCACCAACGGGCTGCTAAAGCGTTTCGCAGAAAACACCAAGGAACCTGTTTCTCACTCCAAGCACAAAGCGTGCGCAGCACGAGTCCTTGCACTTCAGAACACTTCCCTTGGCATGCCCTTTGCAGCCTCACTCCAAACGGGGCTCTCCGCTTCATCCATCCCCTGACTCCATACTAGCACCAACGGGCTGCTAAAGCGTTTCGCAGAAAACACCAAGGAACCTGTTTCTCACTCCAAGCACAAAGCGTGCGCAGCACGAGTCTTGCACAGCAGAACACTTCCTTTGGCATGCCCTTTGCAGCCTCACTCCAAACGGGGCTCTCTGCTTCATCCATCCCCTGACTCCATACTAGCACCAACGGGCTGCTAAAGCGTTTCGCAGAAAACACCAAGGAACCTGTTTCTCACTCCAAGCACAAAGCGTGCGCAGCACGAGTCTTGGCACAGCAAAACACTTCCTTTGGCATGCCCTTTGCAGCCTCACTCCAAACGGGGCTCTCCGCTTAATCCATCCCCTGACTCCATACTAGCACCAACGGCCTGCTAAAGCGTTTCGCAGAAAACACCAAGGAACCTGTTTCTCACTCCAAGCACAAAGCGTGCGCAGCACGAGTCTTGGCACAGCAAAACACTTCCTTTGGCATGCCCTTTGCAGCCTCACTCCAAACGGGGCTCTCCGCTTCACCCATCCCCTGACTCCATACTAGCACCAACGGGCTGCTAAAGCGTTTCGCAGAAAACACCAAGGAACCTGTTTCTCACTCCAAGCACAAAGTGTGCGCAGCACGAGTCTTGGCACAGCAAAACACTTCTCTTCGCATGCCCTTTGCAGCCTCACTCCAAACGGGGCTCTCCGCTTCATCCATCCCCTGACTCCATACTAGCACCAACGGGCTGCGTTTCTGCGTTTCGCAGAAAACACCAAGGAACCTGTTTCTCACTCCAAGCACAAAGCGTGCGCAGCACGAGTCTTGGCACAGCAAAACACTTCCTTTGGCATGCCCTTTGCAGCCTCACTCCAAACGGGGCTCTCCGCTTCATCCATCCCCTGACTCCATACTAGCACCAACGGGCTGCTAAAGCGTTTCGCAGAAAACACCAAGGAACCTGTTTCTCACTCCAACCACAAAGTGTGCGCAGCACGAGTCTTGGCACAGCAAAACACTTCTCTTCGCATGCCCTTTGCAGCCTCACTCCAAACGGGGCTCTCTGCTTCATCCATCCCCTGACTCCATACTAGCACCAACGGGCTGCTAAAGCGTTTCGCAGAAAACACCAAGGAACCTGTTTCTCACTCCAAGCACAAAGCGTGCGCAGCACGAGTCTTGGCACAGCAAAACACTTCCTTTGGCATGCCCTTTGCAGCTTCACTCCAAACGGGGCTCTCCGCTTCATCCATCCCCTGACTCCATACTAGCACCAACGGCCTGCTAAAGCGTTTCGCAGAAAACACCAAGGAACCTGTTTCTCACTCCAAGCACAAAGCGTGCGCAGCACGAGTCTTGGCACAGCAAAACACTTCCTTTGGCATGCCCTTTGCAGCCTCACTCCAAACGGGGCTCTCCGCTTCACCCATCCCCTGACTCCATACTAGCACCAACGGGCTGCTAAAGCGTTTCGCAGAAAACACCAAGGAACCTGTTTCTCACTCCAAGCACAAAGTGTGCGCAGCACGAGTCTTGGCACAGCAAAACACTTCCTTTGGCATGCCCTTTGCAGCCTCACTCCAAACGGGGCTCTCCGCTTCATCCATCCCCTGACTCCATACTAGCACCAACGGGCTGCTAAAGCGTTTCGCAGAAAACACCAAGGAACCTGTTTCTCACTCCAACCACAAAGTGTGCGCAGCACGAGTCTTGGCACAGCAAAACACTTCTCTTCGCATGCCCTTTGCAGCCTCACTCCAAACGGGGCTCTCTGCTTCATCCATCCCCTGACTCCATACTAGCACCAACGGGCTGCTAAAGCGTTTCGCAGAAAACACCAAGGAACCTGTTTCTCACTCCAAGCACAAAGCGTGCGCAGCACGAGTCTTGGCACAGCAAAACACTTCCTTTGGCATGCCCTTTGCAGCTTCACTCCAAACGGGGCTCTCCGCTTCATCCATCCCCTGACTCCATACTAGCACCAACGGGCTGCTAAAGCGTTTCGCAGAAAACACCAAGGAACCTGTTTCTCACTCCAAGCACAAAGCGTGCGCAGCACGAGTCTTGGCACAGCAAAACACTTCCTTTGGCATGCCCTTTGCAGCCTCACTCCAAACGGGGCTCTCCGCTTCATCCATCCCCTGACTCCATACTAGCACCAACGGGCTGCTAAAGCGTTTCGCAGAAAACACCAAGGAACCTGTTTCTCACTCCAAGCACAAAGTGTGCGCAGCACGAGTCTTGGCACAGCAAAACACTTCTCTTCGCATGCCCTTTGCAGCCTCACTCCAAACGGGGCTCTCCGCTTCATCCATCCCCTGACTCCATACTAGCACCAACGGGCTGCTAAAGCGTTTCGCAGAAAACACCAAGGAACCTGTTTCTCACTCCAAGCACAAAGCGTGCGCAGCACGAGTCTTGGCACAGCAAAACACTTCCTTTGGCATGCCCTTTGCAGCTTCACTCCAAACGGCGCTCTCCGCTTCACCCATCCCCTGACTCCATACTAGCACCAACGGGCTGCTAAAGCGTTTCGCAGAAAACACCAAGGAACCTGTTTCTCACTCCAAGCACAAAGCGTGCGCAGCACGAGTCTTGGCACAGCAAAACACTTCCTTTGGCATGCCCTTTGCAGCTTCACTCCAAACGGGGCTCTCCGCTTCATCCATCCCCTGACTCCATACTAGCACCAACGGGCTGCTAAAGCGTTTTGCAGAAAACACCAAGGAACCTGTTTCTCACTCCAACCACAAAGTGTGCGCAGCACGAGTCTTGGCACAGCAAAACACTTCTCTTCGCATGCCCTTTGCAGCCTCACTCCAAACGGGGCTCTCCGTTTCATCGATCCCCTGACTCCATACTAGCACCAACGGGCTGCTAAAGCGTTTCGCAGAAAACACCAAGGAACCTGTTTCTCACTCCAAGCACAAAGCGTGCGCAGCACGAGTCTTGGCACAGCAAAACACTTCCTTTGGCATGCCCTTTGCAGCCTCACTCCAAACGGGGCTCTCCGCTTCATCCATCCCCTGACTCCATACTAGCACCAACGGGCTGCTAAAGCGTTTCGCAGAAAACACCAAGGAACCTGTTTCTCACTCCAAGCACAAAGCGTGCGCAGCACGAGTCTTGGCACAGCAGAACACTTCCTTTGGCATGCCCTTTGCAGCCTCACTCCAAACGGGGCTCTCTGCTTCATCCATCCCCTGACTCCATACTAGCACCAACGGGCTGCTAAAGCGTTTCGCAGAAAACACCAAGGAACCTGTTTCTCACTCCAAGCACAAAGCGTGCGCAGCACGAGTCTTGGCACAGCAGAACACTTCCTTTGGCATGCCCTTTGCAGCCTCACTCCAAATGTTGCTCTCCGCTTCATCCATCCCCTGACTCCATACTAGCACCAACGGGCTGCTAAAGCGTTTCGCAGAAAACACCAAGGAACCTGTTTCTCACTCCAAGCACAAAGCGTGCGCAGCACGAGTCTTGGCACTTCAGAACACTTCCCTTGGCATGCCCTTTGCAGCCTCACTCCAAACGGGGCTCTCCGCTTCATCCATCCCCTGACTCCATACTAGCACCAACGGGCTGCTAAAGCGTTTCGCAGAAAACACCAAGGAACCTGTTTCTCACTCCAAGCACAAAGCGTGCGCAGCACGAGTCTTGGCACTTCAGAACACTTCCCTTGGCATGCCCTTTGCAGCCTCACTCCAAACGGGGCTCTCCGCTTCATCCATCCCCTGACTCCATACTAGCACCAACGGGCTGCTAAAGCGTTTCGCAGAAAACACCAAGGAACCTGTTTCTCACTCCAAGCACAAAGCGTGCGCAGCACGAGTCTTGGCACTTCAGAACACTTCCCTTGGCATGCCCTTTGCAGCCTCACTCCAAACGGGGCTCTCCGCTTCACCCATCCCCTGACTCCATACTAGCACCAACGGGCTGCTAAAGCGTTTCGCAGAAAACACCAAGGAACCTGTTTCTCACTCCAAGCACAAAGTGTGCGCAGCACGAGTCTTGGCACAGCAAAACACTTCTCTTCGCATGCCCTTTGCAGCCTCACTCCAAACGGGGCTCTCCGCTTCATCCATCCCCTGACTCCATACTAGCACCAACGGGCTGCTAAAGCGTTTCGCAGAAAACACCAAGGAACCTGTTTCTCACTCCAAGCACAAAGCGTGCGCAGCACGAGTCTTGGCACAGCAAAACACTTCCTTTGGCATGCCCTTTGCAGCCTCACTCCAAACGGGGCTCTCCGCTTCACCCATCCCCTGACTCCATACTAGCACCAACGGGCTGCTAAAGCGTTTCGCAGAAAACACCAAGGAACCTGTTTCTCACTCCAACCACAAAGTGTGCGCAGCACGAGTCTTGGCACAGCAAAACACTTCTCTTCGCATGCCCTTTGCAGCCTCACTCCAAACGGGGCTCTCCGCTTCATCGATCCCCTGACTCCATACTAGCACCAACGGGCTGCTAAAGCGTTTCGCAGAAAACACCAAGGAACCTGTTTCTCACTCCAAGCACAAAGCGTGCGCAGCACGAGTCTTGGCACAGCAAAACACTTCCTTTGGCATGCCCTTTGCAGCTTCACTCCAAACGGCGCTCTCCGCTTCATCCATCCCCTGACTCCATACTAGGACCAACGGGCTGCTAAAGCGTTTCGCAGAAAACACCAAGGAACCTGTTTCTCACTCCAAGCACAAAGCGTGCGCAGCACGAGTCTTGGCACAGCAAAACACTTCCTTTGGCATGCCCTTTGCAGCCTCACTCCAAACGGGGCTCTCCGCTTCACCCATCCCCTGACTCCATACTAGCACCAACGGGCTGCTAAAGCGTTTCGCAGAAAACACCAAGGAACCTGTTTCTCACTCCAACCACAAAGTGTGCGCAGCACGAGTCTTGGCACAGCAAAACACTTCTCTTCGCATGCCCTTTGCAGCCTCACTCCAAACGGGGCTCTCCGCTTCATCGATCCCCTGACTCCATACTAGCACCAACGGGCTGCTAAAGCGTTTCGCAGAAAACACCAAGGAACCTGTTTCTCACTCCAAGCACAAAGCGTGCGCAGCACGAGTCTTGGCACAGCAAAACACTTCCTTTGGCATGCCCTTTGCAGCCTCACTCCAAACGGGGCTCTCCGCTTCATCCATCCCCTGACTCCATACTAGCACCAACGGGCTGCTAAAGCGTTTCGCAGAAAACACCAAGGAACCTGTTTCTCACTCCAAGCACAAAGCGTGCGCAGCACGAGTCGTGGCACAGCAGAACACTTCCTTTGGCATGCCCTTTGCAGCCTCACTCCAAACGGGGCTCTCTGCTTCATCCATCCCCTGACTCCATACTAGCACCAACGGGCTGCTAAAGCGTTTCGCAGAAAACACCAAGGAACCTGTTTCTCACTCCAAGCACAAAGCGTGCGCAGCACGAGTCTTGGCACAGCAAAACACTTCCTTTGGCATGCCCTTTGCAGCCTCACTCCAAATGGCGCTCTCCGCTTCATCCATCCCCTGACTCCATACTAGCACCAACGGGCTGCTAAAGCGTTTCGCAGAAAACACCAAGGAACCTGTTTCTCACTCCAAGCACAAAGCGTGCGCAGCACGAGTCTTGGCACAGCAAAACACTTCCTTTGGCATGCCCTTTGCAGCCTCACTCCAAACGGGGCTCTCCGCTTCACCCATCCCCTGACTCCATACTAGCACCAACGGGCTGCTAAAGCGTTTCGCAGAAAACACCAAGGAACCTGTTTCTCACTCCAAGCACAAAGCGTGCGCAGCACGAGTCTTGGCACAGCAGAACACTTCCTTTGGCATGCCCTTTGCAGCCTCACTCCAAATGGCGCTCTCCGCTTCATCCATCCCCTGACTCCATACTAGCACCAACGGGCTGCTAAAGCGTTTCGCAGAAAACACCAAGGAACCTGTTTCTCACTCCAAGCACAAAGCGTGCGCAGCACGAGTCTTGGCACAGCAAAACACTTCCTTTGGCATGCCCTTTGCAGCCTCACTCCAAACGGGGCTCTCCGCTTCACCCATCCCCTGACTCCATACTAGCACCAACGGGCTGCTAAAGCGTTTCGCAGAAAACACCAAGGAACCTGTTTCTCACTCCAAGCACAAAGCGTGCGCAGCACGAGTCTTGGCACAGCAAAACACTTCCTTTGGCATGCCCTTTGCAGCTTCACTCCAAACGGGGCTCTCCGCTTCATCCATCCCCTGACTCCATACTAGCACCAACGGGCTGCTAAAGCGTTTCGCAGAAAACACCAAGGAACCTGTTTCTCACTCCAAGCACAAAGCGTGCGCAGCACGAGTCTTGGCACAGCAAAACACTTCCTTTGGCATGCCCTTTGCAGCTTCACTCCAAACGGGGCTCTCCGCTTCATCCATCCCCTGACTCCATACTAGCACCAACGGGCTGCTAAAGCGTTTCGCAGAAAACACCAAGGAACCTGTTTCTCACTCCAAGCACAAAGCGTGCGCAGCACGAGTCTTGGCACAGCAAAACACTTCCTTTGGCATGCCCTTTGCAGCCTCACTCCAAACGGGGCTCTCCGCTTCATCCATCCCCTGACTCCATACTAGCACCAACGGGCTGCTAAAGCGTTTCGCAAAAAACACCAAGGAACCTGTTTCTCACTCCAAGCACAAAGTGTGCGCAGCACGAGTCTTGGCACAGCAAAACACTTCCTTTGGCATGCCCTTTGCAGCCTCAATCCAAACGGGGCTCTCCGCTTCATCCATCCCCTGACTCCATACTAGCACCAACGGCCTGCTAAAGCGTTTCGCAGAAAACACCAAGGAACCTGTTTCTCACTCCAAGCACAAAGCGTGCGCAGCACGAGTCTTGGCACAGCAAAACACTTCCTTTGGCATGCCCTTTGCAGCCTCACTCCAAACGGGGCTCTCCGCTTCACCGATCCCCTGACTCCATACTAGCACCAACGGGCTGCTAAAGCGTTTTGCAGAAAACACCAAGGAACCTGTTTCTCACTCCAACCACAAAGTGTGCGCAGCACGAGTCTTGGCACAGCAAAACACTTCTCTTCGCATGCCCTTTGCAGCCTCACTCCAAACGGGGCTCTCCTTTTCATCGATCCCCTGACTCCATACTAGCACCAACGGGCTGCTAAAGCGTTTCGCAGAAAACACCAAGGAACCTGTTTCTCACTCCAAGCACAAAGCGTGCGCAGCACGAGTCTTAGCACAGCAAAACACTTCCTTTGGCATGCCCTTTGCAGCCTCACTCCAAACGGGGCTCTCCGCTTCATCCATCCCCTGACTCCATACTAGCACCAACGGGCTGCTAAAGCGTTTCGCAGAAAACACCAAGGAACCTGTTTCTCACTCCAAGCACAAAGCGTGCGCAGCACGAGTCTTGGCACTTCAGAACACTTCCCTTGGCATGCCCTTTGCAGCCTCACTCCAAACGGGGCTCTCCGCTTCATCCATCCCCTGACTCCATACTAGCACCAACGGGCTCCTAAAGCGTTTCGCAGAAAACACCAAGGAACCTGTTTCTCACTCCAAGCACAAAGCGTGCGCAGCACGAGTCTTGGCACAGCAGAACACTTCCTTTGGCATGCCCTTTGCAGCCTCACTCCAAACGGGGCTCTCTGCTTCATCCATCCCCTGACTCCATACTAGCACCAACGGGCTGCTAAAGCGTTTCGCAGAAAACACCAAGGAACCTGTTTCTCACTCCAAGCACAAAGCGTGCGCAGCACGAGTCTTGGCACAGCAGAACACTTCCTTTGGCATGCCCTTTGCAGCCTCACTCCAAATGTTGCTCTCCGCTTCATCCATCCCCTGACTCCATACTAGCACCAACGGGCTGCTAAAGCGTTTCGCAGAAAACACCAAGGAACCTGTTTCTCACTCCAAGCACAAAGCGTGCGCAGCACGAGTCTTGGCACTTCAGAACACTTCCCTTGGCATGCCCTTTGCAGCCTCACTCCAAACGGGGCTCTCCGCTTCATCCATCCCCTGACTCCATACTAGCACCAACGGGCTGCTAAAGCGTTTCGCAGAAAACACCAAGGAACCTGTTTCTCACTCCAAGCACAAAGCGTGCGCAGCACGAGTCTTGGCACTTCAGAACACTTCCCTTGGCATGCCCTTTGCAGCCTCACTCCAAACGGGGCTCTCCGCTTCATCCATCCCCTGACTCCATACTAGCACCAACGGGCTGCTAAAGCGTTTCGCAGAAAACACCAAGGAACCTGTTTCTCACTCCAAGCACAAAGCGTGCGCAGCACGAGTCTTGGCACAGCAGAACACTTCCTTTGGCATGCCCTTTGCAGCCTCACTCCAAACGGGGCTCTCTGCTTCATCCATCCCCTGACTCCATACTAGCACCAACGGGCTGCTAAAGCGTTTCGCAGAAAACACCAAGGAACCTGTTTCTCACTCCAAGCACAAAGCGTGCGCAGCACGAGTCTTGGCACAGCAAAACACTTCCTTTGGCATGCCCTTTGCAGCCTCACTCCAAACGGGGCTCTCCGCTTCACCCATCCCCTGACTCCATACTAGCACCAACGGGCTTGCTAAAGCGTTTCGCAGAAAACACCAAGGAACCTGTTTCTCACTCCAAGCACAAAGTGTGCGCAGCACGAGTCTTGGCACAGCAAAACACTTCTCTTCGCATGCCCTTTGCAGCCTCACTCCAAACGGGGCTCTCTGCTTCATCCATCCCCTGACTCCATACTAGCACACAACGGGCTGCTAAAGCGTTTCGCAGAAAACACCAAGGGAACCTGTTTCTCACTCCAAGCACAAAGCGTGCGCAGCACGAGTCTTGGCACAGCAAAACACTTCCTTTGGCATGCCCTTTGCAGCTTCACTCCAAACGGCGCTCTCCGCTTCATCCATCCCCTGACTCCATACTAGCACCAACGGGCTGCTAAAGCGTTTTCGCAGAAAACACCAAGGAACCTGTTTCCTCACTCCAAGCACAAAGCGTGCGCAGCACGAGGCACAGCAAAACACTTCCTTTGGCATGCCCTTTGCAGCTTCACTCCAAACGGCGCTCTCCGCTTCATCCATCCCCTGACTCCATACTAGCACCAACGGGCTGCTAAAGCGTTTCGCAGAAAACACCAAGGAACCTGTTTCTCACTCCAAGCACAAAGCGTGCGCAGCACGAGTCTTGGCACAGCAAAACACTTCCTTTGCATGCCCTTTGCAGCCTCACTCCAAACGGCGCTCTCCGCTTCATCCATCCCCTGACTCCATACTAGCACCAACGGGCTGCTAAAGCGATTCGCAGAAAACACCAAGGAACCTGTTTCTCACTCCAAGCACAAAGCGTGCGCAGCACGAGTCTTGGCACAGCAAAACACTTCCTTTGGCATGCCCTTTGCAGCCTCACTCCAAACGGGGCTCTCCGCTTAATCCATCCCCTGACTCCATACTAGCACCAACGGCCTGCTAAAGCGTTTCGCAGAAAACACCAAGGAACCTGTTTCTCACTCCAAGCACAAAGCGTGCGCAGCACGAGTCTTGGCACAGCAAAACACTTCCTTTGGCATGCCCTTTGCAGCCTCACTCCAAACGGGGCTCTCCGCTTCACCCATCCCCTGACTCCATACTAGCACCAACGGGCTGCTAAAGCGTTTCGCAGAAAACACCAAGGAACCTGTTTCTCACTCCAACCACAAAGTGTGCGCAGCACGAGTCTTGGCACAGCAAAACACTTCCTTTGGCATGCCCTTTGCAGCCTCACTCCAAACGGGGCTCTCCGCTTCATCCATCCCCTGACTCCATACTAGCACCAACGGGCTGCTAAAGCGTTTCGCAGAAAACACCAAGGAACCTGTTTCTCACTCCAACCACAAAGTGTGCGCAGCACGAGTCTTGGCACAGCAAAACACTTCTCTTCGCATGCCCTTTGCAGCCTCACTCCAAACGGGGCTCTCTGCTTCATCCATCCCCTGACTCCATACTAGCACCAACGGGCTGCTAAAGCGTTTCGCAGAAAACACCAAGGAACCTGTTTCTCACTCCAAGCACAAAGCGTGCGCAGCACGAGTCTTGGCACAGCAAAACACTTCCTTTGGCATGCCCTTTGCAGCTTCACTCCAAACGGGGCTCTCCGCTTCATCCATCCCCTGACTCCATACTAGCACCAACGGGCTGCTAAAGCGTTTCGCAGAAAACACCAAGGAACCTGTTTCTCACTCCAAGCACAAAGCGTGCGCAGCACGAGTCTTGGCACAGCAAAACACTTCCTTTGGCATGCCCTTTGCAGCTTCACTCCAAACGGGGCTCTCCGCTTCATCCATCCCCTGACTCCATACTAGCACCAACGGGCTGCTAAAGCGTTTCGCAGAAAACACCAAGGAACCTGTTTCTCACTCCAAGCACAAAGCGTGCGCAGCACGAGTCTTGGCACAGCAAAACACTTCCTTTGGCATGCCCTTTGCAGCCTCACTCCAAACGGGGCTCTCCGCTTCATCCATCCCCTGACTCCATACTAGCACCAACGGGCTGCTAAAGCGTTTCGCAGAAAACACCAAGGAACCTGTTTCTCACTCCAAGCACAAAGTGTGCGCAGCACGAGTCTTGGCACAGCAAAACACTTCTCTTCGCATGCCCTTTGCAGCCTCACTCCAAACGGGGCTCTCCGCTTCATCCATCCCCTGACTCCATACTAGCACCAACGGGCTGCTAAAGCGTTTCGCAGAAAACACCAAGGAACCTGTTTCTCACTCCAAGCACAAAGCGTGCGCAGCACGAGTCTTGGCACAGCAGAACACTTCCTTTGGCATGCCCTTTGCAGCCTCACTCCAAACGGGGCTCTCCGCTTCATCCATCCCCTGACTCCATACTAGCACCAACGGGCTGCTAAAGCGTTTCGCAGAAAACACCAAGGAACCTGTTTCTCACTCCAAGCACAAAGTGTGCGCAGCACGAGTCTTGGCACAGCAAAACACTTCTCTTCGCATGCCCTTTGCAGCCTCACTCCAAACGGGGCTCTCCGCTTCATCCATCCCCTGACTCCATACTAGCACCAACGGGCTGCTAAAGCGTTTCGCAGAAAACACCAAGGAACCTGTTTCTCACTCCAAGCACAAAGCGTGCGCAGCACGAGTCTTGGCACAGCAAAACACTTCCTTTGGCATGCCCTTTGCAGCCTCACTCCAAACGGGGCTCTCCGCTTCATCCATCCCCTGACTCCATACTAGCACCAACGGGCTGCTAAAGCGTTTCGCAGAAAACACCAAGGAACCTGTTTCTCACTCCAAGCACAAAGCGTGCGCAGCACGAGTCTTGGCACTTCAGAACACTTCCCTTGGCATGCCCTTTGCAGCCTCACTCCAAACGGGGCTCTCCGCTTCATCCATCCCCTGACTCCATACTAGCACCAACGGGCTGCTAAAGCGTTTCGCAGAAAACACCAAGGAACCTGTTTCTCACTCCAAGCACAAAGCGTGCGCAGCACGAGTCTTGGCACAGCAGAACACTTCCTTTGGCATGCCCTTTGCAGCCTCACTCCAAACGGGGCTCTCTGCTTCATCCATCCCCTGACTCCATACTAGCACCAACGGGCTGCTAAAGCGTTTCGCAGAAAACACCAAGGAACCTGTTTCTCACTCCAAGCACAAAGCGTGCGCAGCACGAGTCTTGGCACAGCAAAACACTTCCTTTGGCATGCCCTTTGCAGCCTCACTCCAAACGGGGCTCTCCGCTTAATCCATCCCCTGACTCCATACTAGCACCAACGGCCTGCTAAAGCGTTTCGCAGAAAACACCAAGGAACCTGTTTCTCACTCCAAGCACAAAGCGTGCGCAGCACGAGTCTTGGCACAGCAAAACACTTCCTTTGGCATGCCCTTTGCAGCCTCACTCCAAACGGGGCTCTCCGCTTCACCCATCCCCTGACTCCATACTAGCACCAACGGGCTGCTAAAGCGTTTCGCAGAAAACACCAAGGAACCTGTTTCTCACTCCAAGCACAAAGTGTGCGCAGCACGAGTCTTGGCACAGCAAAACACTTCTCTTCGCATGCCCTTTGCAGCCTCACTCCAAACGGGGCTCTCCGCTTCATCCATCCCCTGACTCCATACTAGCACCAACGGGCTGCGTTTCTGCGTTTCGCAGAAAACACCAAGGAACCTGTTTCTCACTCCAAGCACAAAGCGTGCGCAGCACGAGTCTTGGCACAGCAAAACACTTCCTTTGGCATGCCCTTTGCAGCCTCACTCCAAACGGGGCTCTCCGCTTCATCCATCCCCTGACTCCATACTAGCACCAACGGGCTGCTAAAGCGTTTCGCAGAAAACACCAAGGAACCTGTTTCTCACTCCAACCACAAAGTGTGCGCAGCACGAGTCTTGGCACAGCAAAACACTTCTCTTCGCATGCCCTTTGCAGCCTCACTCCAAACGGGGCTCTCTGCTTCATCCATCCCCTGACTCCATACTAGCACCAACGGGCTGCTAAAGCGTTTCGCAGAAAACACCAAGGAACCTGTTTCTCACTCCAAGCACAAAGCGTGCGCAGCACGAGTCTTGGCACAGCAAAACACTTCCTTTGGCATGCCCTTTGCAGCTTCACTCCAAACGGGGCTCTCCGCTTCATCCATCCCCTGACTCCATACTAGCACCAACGGCCTGCTAAAGCGTTTCGCAGAAAACACCAAGGAACCTGTTTCTCACTCCAAGCACAAAGCGTGCGCAGCACGAGTCTTGGCACAGCAAAACACTTCCTTTGGCATGCCCTTTGCAGCCTCACTCCAAACGGGGCTCTCCGCTTCACCCATCCCCTGACTCCATACTAGCACCAACGGGCTGCTAAAGCGTTTCGCAGAAAACACCAAGGAACCTGTTTCTCACTCCAAGCACAAAGTGTGCGCAGCACGAGTCTTGGCACAGCAAAACACTTCCTTTGGCATGCCCTTTGCAGCCTCACTCCAAACGGGGCTCTCCGCTTCATCCATCCCCTGACTCCATACTAGCACCAACGGGCTGCTAAAGCGTTTCGCAGAAAACACCAAGGAACCTGTTTCTCACTCCAACCACAAAGTGTGCGCAGCACGAGTCTTGGCACAGCAAAACACTTCTCTTCGCATGCCCTTTGCAGCCTCACTCCAAACGGGGCTCTCTGCTTCATCCATCCCCTGACTCCATACTAGCACCAACGGGCTGCTAAAGCGTTTCGCAGAAAACACCAAGGAACCTGTTTCTCACTCCAAGCACAAAGCGTGCGCAGCACGAGTCTTGGCACAGCAAAACACTTCCTTTGGCATGCCCTTTGCAGCTTCACTCCAAACGGGGCTCTCCGCTTCATCCATCCCCTGACTCCATACTAGCACCAACGGGCTGCTAAAGCGTTTCGCAGAAAACACCAAGGAACCTGTTTCTCACTCCAAGCACAAAGCGTGCGCAGCACGAGTCTTGGCACAGCAAAACACTTCCTTTGGCATGCCCTTTGCAGCCTCACTCCAAACGGGGCTCTCCGCTTCATCCATCCCCTGACTCCATACTAGCACCAACGGGCTGCTAAAGCGTTTCGCAGAAAACACCAAGGAACCTGTTTCTCACTCCAAGCACAAAGTGTGCGCAGCACGAGTCTTGGCACAGCAAAACACTTCTCTTCGCATGCCCTTTGCAGCCTCACTCCAAACGGGGCTCTCCGCTTCATCCATCCCCTGACTCCATACTAGCACCAACGGGCTGCTAAAGCGTTTCGCAGAAAACACCAAGGAACCTGTTTCTCACTCCAAGCACAAAGCGTGCGCAGCACGAGTCTTGGCACAGCAGAACACTTCCTTTGGCATGCCCTTTGCAGCCTCACTCCAAACGGGGCTCTCCGCTTCATCCATCCCCTGACTCCATACTAGCACCAACGGGCTGCTAAAGCGTTTCGCAGAAAACACCAAGGAACCTGTTTCTCACTCCAAGCACAAAGTGTGCGCAGCACGAGTCTTGGCACAGCAAAACACTTCTCTTCGCATGCCCTTTGCAGCCTCACTCCAAACGGGGCTCTCCGCTTCATCCATCCCCTGACTCCATACTAGCACCAACGGGCTGCTAAAGCGTTTCGCAGAAAACACCAAGGAACCTGTTTCTCACTCCAAGCACAAAGCGTGCGCAGCACGAGTCTTGGCACAGCAAAACACTTCCTTTGGCATGCCCTTTGCAGCCTCACTCCAAACGGGGCTCTCCGCTTCATCCATCCCCTGACTCCATACTAGCACCAACGGGCTGCTAAAGCGTTTCGCAGAAAACACCAAGGAACCTGTTTCTCACTCCAAGCACAAAGCGTGCGCAGCACGAGTCTTGGCACTTCAGAACACTTCCCTTGGCATGCCCTTTGCAGCCTCACTCCAAACGGGGCTCTCCGCTTCATCCATCCCCTGACTCCATACTAGCACCAACGGGCTGCTAAAGCGTTTCGCAGAAAACACCAAGGAACCTGTTTCTCACTCCAAGCACAAAGCGTGCGCAGCACGAGTCTTGGCACAGCAGAACACTTCCTTTGGCATGCCCTTTGCAGCCTCACTCCAAACGGGGCTCTCTGCTTCATCCATCCCCTGACTCCATACTAGCACCAACGGGCTGCTAAAGCGTTTCGCAGAAAACACCAAGGAACCTGTTTCTCACTCCAAGCACAAAGCGTGCGCAGCACGAGTCTTGGCACAGCAAAACACTTCCTTTGGCATGCCCTTTGCAGCCTCACTCCAAACGGGGCTCTCCGCTTCACCCATCCCCTGACTCCATACTAGCACCAACGGGCTGCTAAAGCGTTTCGCAGAAAACACCAAGGAACCTGTTTCTCACTCCAAGCACAAAGTGTGCGCAGCACGAGTCTTGGCACAGCAAAACACTTCTCTTCGCATGCCCTTTGCAGCCTCACTCCAAACGGGGCTCTCCGCTTCATCCATCCCCTGACTCCATACTAGCACCAACGGGCTGCGTTTCTGCGTTTCGCAGAAAACACCAAGGAACCTGTTTCTCACTCCAAGCACAAAGCGTGCGCAGCACGAGTCTTGGCACAGCAAAACACTTCCTTTGGCATGCCCTTTGCAGCCTCACTCCAAACGGGGCTCTCCGCTTCATCCATCCCCTGACTCCATACTAGCACCAACGGGCTGCTAAAGCGTTTCGCAGAAAACACCAAGGAACCTGTTTCTCACTCCAACCACAAAGTGTGCGCAGCACGAGTCTTGGCACAGCAAAACACTTCTCTTCGCATGCCCTTTGCAGCCTCACTCCAAACGGGGCTCTCTGCTTCATCCATCCCCTGACTCCATACTAGCACCAACGGGCTGCTAAAGCGTTTCGCAGAAAACACCAAGGAACCTGTTTCTCACTCCAAGCACAAAGCGTGCGCAGCACGAGTCTTGGCACAGCAAAACACTTCCTTTGGCATGCCCTTTGCAGCTTCACTCCAAACGGGGCTCTCCGCTTCATCCATCCCCTGACTCCATACTAGCACCAACGGGCTGCTAAAGCGTTTCGCAGAAAACACCAAGGAACCTGTTTCTCACTCCAAGCACAAAGCGTGCGCAGCACGAGTCTTGGCACAGCAAAACACTTCCTTTGGCATGCCCTTTGCAGCTTCACTCCAAACGGGGCTCTCCGCTTCATCCATCCCCTGACTCCATACTAGCACCAACGGGCTGCTAAAGCGTTTCGCAGAAAACACCAAGGAACCTGTTTCTCACTCCAAGCACAAAGCGTGCGCAGCACGAGTCTTGGCACAGCAAAACACTTCCTTTGGCATGCCCTTTGCAGCCTCACTCCAAACGGGGCTCTCCGCTTCATCCATCCCCTGACTCCATACTAGCACCAACGGGCTGCTAAAGCGTTTCGCAGAAAACACCAAGGAACCTGTTTCTCACTCCAAGCACAAAGTGTGCGCAGCACGAGTCTTGGCACAGCAAAACACTTCCTTTGGCATGCCCTTTGCAGCCTCAATCCAAACGGGGCTCTCCACTTCATCCATCCCCTGACTCCATACTAGCACCAACGGCCTGCTAAAGCGTTTCGCAGAAAACACCAAGGAACCTGTTTCTCACTCCAAGCACAAAGCGTGCGCAGCACGAGTCTTGGCACAGCAAAACACTTCCTTTGGCATGCCCTTTGCAGCCTCACTCCAAACGGGGCTCTCCGCTTCACCCATCCCCTGACTCCATACTAGCACCAACGGGCTGCTAAAGCGTTTTGCAGAAAACACCAAGGAACCTGTTTCTCACTCCAACCACAAAGCGTGCGCAGCACGAGTCTTGGCACAGCAAAACACTTCCTTTGGCATGCCCTTTGCAGCCTCACTCCAAACGGGGCTCTCCGCTTCATCCATCCCCTGACTCCATACTAGCACCAACGGGCTGCTAAAGCGTTTCGCAGAAAACACCAAGGAACCTGTTTCTCACTCCAAGCACAAAGCGTGCGCAGCACGAGTCTTGGCACAGCAAAACACTTCCTTTGGCATGCCCTTTGCAGCCTCACTCCAAACGGGGCTCTCCGCTTCATCCATCCCCTGACTCCATACTAGCACCAACGGGCTGCTAAAGCGTTTCGCAGAAAACACCAAGGAACCTGTTTCTCACTCCAAGCACAAAGCGTGCGCAGCACGAGTCTTGGCACTTCAGAACACTTCCCTTGGCATGCCCTTTGCAGCCTCACTCCAAACGGGGCTCTCCGCTTCATCCATCCCCTGACTCCATACTAGCACCAACGGGCTGCTAAAGCGTTTCGCAGAAAACACCAAGGAACCTGTTTCTCACTCCAAGCACAAAGTGTGCGCAGCACGAGTCTTGGCACAGCAGAACACTTCCTTTGGCATGCCCTTTGCAGCCTCACTCCAAACGGGGCTCTCTGCTTCATCCATCCCCTGACTCCATACTAGCACCAACGGGCTGCTAAAGCGTTTCGCAGAAAACACCAAGGAACCTGTTTCTCACTCCAAGCACAAAGCGTGCGCAGCACGAGTCTTGGCACAGCAGAACACTTCCTTTGGCATGCCCTTTGCAGCCTCACTCCAAATGTTGCTCTCCGCTTCATCCATCCCCTGACTCCATACTAGCACCAACGGGCTGCTAAAGCGTTTCGCAGAAAACACCAAGGAACCTGTTTCTCACTCCAAGCACAAAGCGTGCGCAGCACGAGTCTTGGCACAGCAAAACACTTCCTTTGGCATGCCCTTTGCAGCCTCACTCCAAACGGGGCTCTCCGCTTCACCCATCCCCTGACTCCATACTAGCACCAACGGGCTGCTAAAGCGTTTCGCAGAAAACACCAAGGAACCTGTTTCTCACTCCAAGCACAAAGTGTGCGCAGCACGAGTCTTGGCACAGCAAAACACTTCTCTTCGCATGCCCTTTGCAGCCTCACTCCAAACGGGGCTCTCTGCTTCATCCATCCCCTGACTCCATACTAGCACCAACGGGCTGCTAAAGCGTTTCGCAGAAAACACCAAGGAACCTGTTTCTCACTCCAAGCACAAAGCGTGCGCAGCACGAGTCTTGGCACAGCAAAACACTTCCTTTGGCATGCCCTTTGCAGCTTCACTCCAAACGGCGCTCTCCGCTTCATCCATCCCCTGACTCCATACTAGCACCAACGGGCTGCTAAAGCGTTTCGCAGAAAACACCAAGGAACCTGTTTCTCACTCCAAGCACAAAGCGTGCGCAGCACGAGTCTTGGCACAGCAAAACACTTCCTTTGGCATGCCCTTTGCAGCTTCACTCCAAACGGCGCTCTCCGCTTCATCCATCCCCTGACTCCATACTAGCACCAACGGGCTGCTAAAGCGTTTCGCAGAAAACACCAAGGAACCTGTTTCTCACTCCAAGCACAAAGCGTGCGCAGCACGAGTCTTGGCACAGCAAAACACTTCCTTTGGCATGCCCTTTGCAGCCTCACTCCAAACGGGGCTCTCTGCTTCATCCATCCCCTGACTCCATACTAGCACCAACGGGCTGCTAAAGCGTTTCGCAGAAAACACCAAGGAACCTGTTTCTCACTCCAAGCACAAAGCGTGCGCAGCACGAGTCTTGGCACAGCAGAACACTTCCTTTGGCATGCCCTTTGCAGCCTCACTCCAAATGTTGCCGCTTCATCCATCCCCTGACTCCATACTAGCACCAACGGCCTGCTAAAGCGTTTCGCAGAAAACACCAAGGAACCTGTTTCTCACTCCAAGCACAAAGCGTGCGCAGCACGAGTCTTGGCACAGCAAAACACTTCCTTTGGCATGCCCTTTGCAGCCTCACTCCAAACGGGGCTCTCCGCTTCATCCATCCCCTGACTCCATACTAGCACCAACGGGCTGCTAAAGCGTTTTGCAGAAAACACCAAGGAACCTGTTTCTCACTCCAACCACAAAGTGTGCGCAGCACGAGTCTTGGCACAGCAAAACACTTCTCTTCGCATGCCCTTTGCAGCCTCACTCCAAACGGGGCTCTCCGCTTCATCGATCCCCTGACTCCATACTAGCACCAACGGGCTGCTAAAGCGTTTCGCAGAAAACACCAAGGAACCTGTTTCTCACTCCAAGCACAAAGCGTGCGCAGCACGAGTCTTGGCACAGCAAAACACTTCCTTTGGCATGCCCTTTGCAGCCTCACTCCAAACGGGGCTCTCCGCTTCATCCATCCCCTGACTCCATACTAGCACCAAC
This sequence comes from Tinamus guttatus, assembly GCF_059628265.1. NCBI lineage: Eukaryota > Metazoa > Chordata > Aves > Tinamiformes > Tinamidae > Tinamus > Tinamus guttatus. The sequence continues at coordinate 7,834 of NW_028289869.1, read as the reverse complement.
GGGCTGCTAAAGCGTTTCGCAGAAAACACCAAGGAACCTGTTTCTCACTCCAAGCACAAAGCGTGCGCAGCACGAGTCTTGGCACTTCAGAACACTTCCCTTGGCATGCCCTTTGCAGCCTCACTCCAAACGGGGCTCTCCGCTTCATCCATCCCCTGACTCCATACTAGCACCAACGGGCTGCTAAAGCGTTTCGCAGAAAACACCAAGGAACCTGTTTCTCACTCCAAGCACAAAGCGTGCGCAGCACGAGTCTTGGCACAGCAGAACACTTCCTTTGGCATGCCCTTTGCAGCCTCACTCCAAACGGGGCTCTCTGCTTCATCCATCCCCTGACTCCATACTAGCACCAACGGGCTGCTAAAGCGTTTCGCAGAAAACACCAAGGAACCTGTTTCTCACTCCAAGCACAAAGCGTGCGCAGCACGAGTCTTGGCACAGCAGAACACTTCCTTTGGCATGCCCTTTGCAGCCTCACTCCAAACGGGGCTCTCCGCTTCATCCATCCCCTGACTCCATACTAGCACCAACGGGCTGCTAAAGCGTTTCGCAGAAAACACCAAGGAACCTGTTTCTCACTCCAAGCACAAAGCGTGCGCAGCACGAGTCTTGGCACAGCAAAACACTTCCTTTGGCATGCCCTTTGCAGCCTCACTCCAAACGGGGCTCTCCGCTTCATCCATCCCCTGACTCCATACTAGCACCAACGGGCTGCTAAAGCGTTTCGCAGAAAACACCAAGGAACCTGTTTCTCACTCCAAGCACAAAGTGTGCGCAGCACGAGTCTTGGCACAGCAAAACACTTCTCTTCGCATGCCCTTTGCAGCCTCACTCCAAACGGGGCTCTCTGCTTCATCCATCCCCTGACTCCATACTAGCACCAACGGGCTGCTAAAGCGTTTCGCAGAAAACACCAAGGAACCTGTTTCTCACTCCAAGCACAAAGCGTGCGCAGCACGAGTCTTGGCACAGCAAAACACTTCCTTTGGCATGCCCTTTGCAGCTTCACTCCAAACGGCGCTCTCCGCTTCATCCATCCCCTGACTCCATACTAGCACCAACGGGCTGCTAAAGCGTTTCGCAGAAAACACCAAGGAACCTGTTTCTCACTCCAAGCACAAAGCGTGCGCAGCACGAGTCTTGGCACAGCAAAACACTTCCTTTGGCATGCCCTTTGCAGCTTCACTCCAAACGGCGCTCTCCGCTTCATCCATCCCCTGACTCCATACTAGCACCAACGGGCTGCTAAAGCGTTTCGCAGAAAACACCAAGGAACCTGTTTCTCACTCCAAGCACAAAGCGTGCGCAGCACGAGTCTTGGCACAGCAAAACACTTCCTTTGGCATGCCCTTTGCAGCCTCACTCCAAACGGGGCTCTCCGCTTCATCCATCCTCTGACTCCATACTAGCACCAACGGGCTGCTAAAGCGTTTCGCAGAAAACACCAAGGAACCTGTTTCTCACTCCAAGCACAAAGCGTGCGCAGCACGAGTCTTGGCACAGCAAAACACTTCCTTTGGCATGCCCTTTGCAGCTTCACTCCAAACGGGGCTCTCCGCTTCATCCATCCCCTGACTCCATACTAGCACCAACGGGCTGCTAAAGCGTTTCGCAGAAAACACCAAGGAACCTGTTTCTCACTCCAAGCACAAAGCGTGCGCAGCACGAGTCTTGGCACAGCAAAACACTTCCTTTGGCATGCCCTTTGCAGCCTCACTCCAAACGGCGCTCTCCGCTTCATCGATCCCCTGACTCCATACTAGCACCAACGGGCTGCTAAAGCGTTTCGCAGAAAACACCAAGGAACCTGTTTCTCACTCCAAGCACAAAGCGTGCGCAGCACGAGTCTTGGCACAGCAAAACACTTCCTTTGGCATGCCCTTTGCAGCCTCACTCCAAACGGGGCTTTCCGCTTCATCCATCCTCTGACTCCATACTAGCACCAACGGGCTGCTAAAGCGTTTCGCAGAAAACACCAAGGAACCTGTTTCTCACTCCAAGCACAAAGCGTGCGCAGCACGAGTCTTGGCACAGCAAAACACTTCCCTTGGCATGCCCTTTGCAGCTTCACTCCAAACGGGGCTCTCCGCTTCATCCATCCCCTGACTCCATACTAGCACCAACGGGCTGCCAAAGCGTTTCGCAGAAAACACCAAGGAACCTGTTTCTCACTCCAAGCACAAAGCGTGCGCAGCACGAGTCTTGGCACAGCAGAACACTTCCTTTGGCATGCCCTTTGCAGCCTCACTCCAAACGGGGCTCTCCGCTTCATCCATCCCCTGACTCCATACTAGCACCAACGGGCTGCTAAAGCGTTTCGCAGAAAACACCAAGGAACCTGTTTCTCACTCCAAGCACAAAGCGTGCGCAGCACGAGTCTTGGCACAGCAAAACACTTCCTTTGGCATGCCCTTTGCAGCTTCACTCCAAACGGCGCTCTCCGCTTCATCCATCCCCTGACTCCATACTAGCACCAACGGGCTGCTAAAGCGTTTCGCAGAAAACACCAAGGAACCTGTTTCTCACTCCAAGCACAAAGCGTGCGCAGCACGAGTCTTGGCACAGCAAAACACTTCCTTTGGCATGCCCTTTGCAGCCTCACTCCAAACGGGGCTCTCCGCTTCATCCATCCCCTGACTCCATACTAGCACCAACGGGCTGCTAAAGCGTTTCGCAGAAAACACCAAGGAACCTGTTTCTCACTCCAAGCACAAAGCGTGCGCAGCACGAGTCTTGGCACAGCAAAACACTTCCTTTGGCATGCCCTTTGCAGCCTCACTCCAAACGGGGCTCTCCGCTTCACCCATCCCCTGACTCCATACTAGCACCAACGGGCTGCTAAAGCGTTTCGCAGAAAACACCAAGGAACCTGTTTCTCACTCCAAGCACAAAGTGTGCGCAGCACGAGTCTTGGCACAGCAAAACACTTCCTTTGGCATGCCCTTTGCAGCCTCACTCCAAACGGCGCTCTCCGCTTCATCCATCCCCTGACTCCATACTAGCACCAACGGGCTGCTAAAGCGTTTCGCAGAAAACACCAAGGAACCTGTTTCTCACTCCAAGCACAAAGCGTGCGCAGCACGAGTCTTGGCACAGCAAAACACTTCCTTTGGCATGCCCTTTGCAGCCTCACTCCAAACGGGGCTCTCCGCTTCATCCATCCCCTGACTCCATACTAGCACCAACGGGCTGCTAAAGCGTTTCGCAGAAAACACCAAGGAACCTGTTTCTCACTCCAAGCACAAAGCGTGCGCAGCACGAGTCTTGGCACAGCAAAACACTTCCTTTGGCATGCCCTTTGCAGCTTCACTCCAAACGGCGCTCTCCGCTTCATCCATCCCCTGACTCCATACTAGCACCAACGGGCTGCTAAAGCGTTTCGCAGAAAACACCAAGGAACCTGTTTCTCACTCCAAGCACAAAGCGTGCGCAGCACGAGTCTTGGCACAGCAAAACACTTCCTTTGGCATGCCCTTTGCAGCCTCACTCCAAACGGGGCTCTCCGCTTCATCCATCCCCTGACTCCATACTAGCACCAACGGCCTGCTAAAGCGTTTCGCAGAAAACACCAAGGAACCTGTTTCTCACTCCAAGCACAAAGCGTGCGCAGCACGAGTCTTGGCACAGCAAAACACTTCCTTTGGCATGCCCTTTGCAGCCTCACTCCAAACGGGGCTCTCCGCTTCACCCATCCCCTGACTCCATACTAGCACCAACGGGCTGCTAAAGCGTTTCGCAGAAAACACCAAGGAACCTGTTTCTCACTCCAAGCACAAAGTGTGCGCAGCACGAGTCTTGGCACAGCAAAACACTTCTCTTCGCATGCCCTTTGCAGCCTCACTCCAAACGGGGCTCTCCGCTTCATCCATCCCCTGACTCCATACTAGCACCAACGGGCTGCTAAAGCGTTTCGCAGAAAACACCAAGGAACCTGTTTCTCACTCCAAGCACAAAGCGTGCGCAGCACGAGTCTTGGCACAGCAAAACACTTCCTTTGGCATGCCCTTTGCAGCCTCACTCCAAACGGGGCTCTCCGCTTCACCCATCCCCTGACTCCATACTAGCACCAACGGGCTGCTAAAGCGTTTCGCAGAAAACACCAAGGAACCTGTTTCTCACTCCAAGCACAAAGTGTGCGCAGCACGAGTCTTGGCACAGCAAAACACTTCTCTTCGCATGCCCTTTGCAGCCTCACTCCAAACGGCGCTCTCCGCTTCATCGATCCCCTGACTCCATACTAGCACCAACGGGCTGCTAAAGCGTTTCGCAGAAAACACCAAGGAACCTGTTTCTCACTCCAAGCACAAAGCGTGCGCAGCACGAGTCTTGGCACAGCAAAACACTTCCTTTGGCATGCCCTTTGCAGCCTCACTCCAAACGGGGCTCTCCGCTTCATCCATCCCCTGACTCCATACTAGCACCAACGGGCTGCTAAAGCGTTTCGCAGAAAACACCAAGGAACCTGTTTCTCACTCCAAGCACAAAGCGTGCGCAGCACGAGTCGTGGCACAGCAGAACACTTCCTTTGGCATGCCCTTTGCAGCCTCACTCCAAACGGGGCTCTCTGCTTCATCCATCCCCTGACTCCATACTAGCACCAACGGGCTGCTAAAGCGTTTCGCAGAAAACACCAAGGAACCTGTTTCTCACTCCAAGCACAAAGCGTGCGCAGCACGAGTCTTGGCACAGCAGAACACTTCCTTTGGCATGCCCTTTGCAGCCTCACTCCAAATGGCGCTCTCCGCTTCATCCATCCCCTGACTCCGTACTAGCACCAACGGGCTGCTAAAGCGTTTCGCAGAAAACACCAAGGAACCTGTTTCTCACTCCAAGCACAAAGCGTGCGCAGCACGAGTCTTGGCACAGCAAAACACTTCCTTTGGCATGCCCTTTGCAGCCTCACTCCAAACGGGGCTCTCCGCTTCACCCATCCCCTGACTCCATACTAGCACCAACGGGTTGCTAAAGCGTTTCGCAGAAAACACCAAGGAACCTGTTTCTCACTCCAAGCACAAAGTGTGCGCAGCACGAGTCTTGGCACAGCAAAACACTTCTCTTCGCATGCCCTTTGCAGCCTCACTCCAAACGGGGCTCTCTGCTTCATCCATCCCCTGACTCCATACTAGCACCAACGGGCTGCTAAAGCGTTTCGCAGAAAACACCAAGGAACCTGTTTCTCACTCCAAGCACAAAGCGTGCGCAGCACGAGTCTTGGCACAGCAAAACACTTCCTTTGGCATGCCCTTTGCAGCTTCACTCCAAACGGCGCTCTCCGCTTCATCCATCCCCTGACTCCATACTAGCACCAACGGGCTGCTAAAGCGTTTCGCAGAAAACACCAAGGAACCTGTTTCTCACTCCAAGCACAAAGCGTGCGCAGCACGAGTCTTGGCACAGCAAAACACTTCCTTTGGCATGCCCTTTGCAGCTTCACTCCAAACGGCGCTCTCCGCTTCATCCATCCCCTGACTCCATACTAGCACCAACGGGCTGCTAAAGCGTTTCGCAGAAAACACCAAGGAACCTGTTTCTCACTCCAAGCACAAAGCGTGCGCAGCACGAGTCTTGGCACTTCAGAACACTTCCCTTGGCATGCCCTTTGCAGCCTCACTCCAAACGGGGCTCTCCGCTTCATCCATCCCCTGACTCCATACTAGCACCAACGGGCTGCTAAAGCGTTTCGCAGAAAACACCAAGGAACCTGTTTCTCACTCCAAGCACAAAGCGTGCGCAGCACGAGTCTTGGCACAGCAGAACACTTCCTTTGGCATGCCCTTTGCAGCCTCACTCCAAACGGGGCTCTCTGCTTCATCCATCCCCTGACTCCATACTAGCACCAACGGGCTGCTAAAGCGTTTCGCAGAAAACACCAAGGAACCTGTTTCTCACTCCAAGCACAAAGCGTGCGCAGCACGAGTCTTGGCACAGCAGAACACTTCCTTTGGCATGCCCTTTGCAGCCTCACTCCAAACGGGGCTCTCCGCTTCATCCATCCCCTGACTCCATACTAGCACCAACGGGCTGCTAAAGCGTTTCGCAGAAAACACCAAGGAACCTGTTTCTCACTCCAAGCACAAAGCGTGCGCAGCACGAGTCTTGGCACAGCAAAACACTTCCTTTGGCATGCCCTTTGCAGCCTCACTCCAAACGGGGCTCTCCGCTTCATCCATCCCCTGACTCCATACTAGCACCAACGGCCTGCTAAAGCGTTTCGCAGAAAACACCAAGGAACCTGTTTCTCACTCCAAGCACAAAGTGTGCGCAGCACGAGTCTTGGCACAGCAAAACACTTCTCTTCGCATGCCCTTTGCAGCCTCACTCCAAACGGGGCTCTCTGCTTCATCCATCCCCTGACTCCATACTAGCACCAACGGGCTGCTAAAGCGTTTCGCAGAAAACACCAAGGAACCTGTTTCTCACTCCAAGCACAAAGCGTGCGCAGCACGAGTCTTGGCACAGCAAAACACTTCCTTTGGCATGCCCTTTGCAGCTTCACTCCAAACGGCGCTCTCCGCTTCATCCATCCCCTGACTCCATACTAGCACCAACGGGCTGCTAAAGCGTTTCGCAGAAAACACCAAGGAACCTGTTTCTCACTCCAAGCACAAAGCGTGCGCAGCACGAGTCTTGGCACAGCAAAACACTTCCTTTGGCATGCCCTTTGCAGCTTCACTCCAAACGGCGCTCTCCGCTTCATCCATCCCCTGACTCCATACTAGCACCAACGGGCTGCTAAAGCGTTTCGCAGAAAACACCAAGGAACCTGTTTCTCACTCCAAGCACAAAGCGTGCGCAGCACGAGTCTTGGCACAGCAAAACACTTCCTTTGGCATGCCCTTTGCAGCCTCACTCCAAACGGGGCTCTCCGCTTCATCCATCCTCTGACTCCATACTAGCACCAACGGGCTGCTAAAGCGTTTCGCAGAAAACACCAAGGAACCTGTTTCTCACTCCAAGCACAAAGCGTGCGCAGCACGAGTCTTGGCACAGCAAAACACTTCCTTTGGCATGCCCTTTGCAGCTTCACTCCAAACGGGGCTCTCCGCTTCATCCATCCCCTGACTCCATACTAGCACCAACGGGCTGCTAAAGCGTTTCGCAGAAAACACCAAGGAACCTGTTTCTCACTCCAAGCACAAAGCGTGCGCAGCACGAGTCTTGGCACAGCAAAACACTTCCTTTGGCATGCCCTTTGCAGCCTCACTCCAAACGGGGCTCTCCGCTTCATCCATCCCCTGACTCCATACTAGCACCAACGGGCTGCTAAAGCGTTTTGCAGAAAACACCAAGGAACCTGTTTCTCACTCCAAGCCACAAAGTGTGCGCAGCACGAGTCTTGGCACAGCAAAACACTTCTCTTCGCATGCCCTTTGCAGCCTCACTCCAAACGGGGCTCTCCGCTTCATCGATCCCCTGACTCCATACTAGCACCAACGGGCTGCTAAAGCGTTTCGCAGAAAACACCAAGGAACCTGTTTCTCACTCCAAGCACAAAGCGTGCGCAGCACGAGTCTTGGCACAGCAAAACACTTCCTTTGGCATGCCCTTTGCAGCCTCACTCCAAACGGGGCTCTCCGCTTCATCCATCCCCTGACTCCATACTAGCACCAACGGGCTGCTAAAGCGTTTCGCAGAAAACACCAAGGAACCTGTTTCTCACTCCAAGCACAAAGCGTGCGCAGCACGAGTCTTGGCACTTCAGAACACTTCCCTTGGCATGCCCTTTGCAGCCTCACTCCAAACGGGGCTCTCCGCTTCATCCATCCCCTGACTCCATACTAGCACCAACGGGCTGCTAAAGCGTTTCGCAGAAAACACCAAGAACCTGTTTCTC